>NC_136938.1:12835541-12908041 GCF_949987615.1 Pollachius pollachius | reverse complement strand
CACACCACGAATGAGGTTTACCAACGACGGGTTGAGTCTCCCGATGTTTGCAGATCGTTTTTATAAGGAATGGTAATGCGCCAAACTAATATTGTATATCTCAAGTAGGGTTGTTTTGTTTTGAAGGATGTTTTGTCTTGTCAATCATATTCTGGCGGCGCCTCAATTGTTTACTCTTAACAATACTGCAGAAGTGTAAAGCATTTAAAAGATGTGTTTTCCTGTTTTCTGATAATAACGTGAGCTTTCCTAATTTTAAATCATTTGTATCTCATAATTACAACAACAAATATTAAAAGCAGGGAAAGTAGCAGACACAGAGTATAACAGTAGTAATGCTGAGTGGAGGCTTCAGATATAAATCTCTCCATCTATTAGATGAACCGAGAGCTCCAAATTAAACGACATCATCACGACCATGTTGCTCTTGTCTAGTAGTTTAGTTGTAGCAGTAGTCGTAGTAGTAGTAGAAGGAATAGTATTAAATGTAGCAGTAGTTAATGTTAGGCAATGTGTAGCAAATGCATAAAAGAACAAATGAATAGATGGTTAATTTGCTGATAATGCTCTCATACTGCCTCAGTCCTCAGATCAGGGTCATGATAATCAAAGCAAAAACAAAAAGCATCAACCCCTTCCAGTCATCTAGCTCTGTGTCAGAAATCACCCGGGACCTCTCTAAGGATAACCAAACTGTACAGCAAATCTTTACTGCATCCATTTCAATCTGCATGAAGGTTGTGTGTCTGAATGTATTACTGAACCAAACTGGTTAGGCACCTCACTCCATCCTCTTGGCTGAAGGCTTTATGTTCCAGTGGTGTTTATTGCCCAGGAGATTACAGCGGGGCCAGTGCTGAACTGTTAATTGCGTGGTTCGTTATATCTGGGCGGTGGGGTGGGCCTCTCTCAGGACTGATTAAGGATCAGGAATAATTTACAGTGTCAGCACGTCCTCGTGATGTCCCGCAGTCTCGCTGATACATCATCCTTGCCTCCTAGTGTAGCCATAGCTCAGGGCTACAGCAAACCTAACCTCAGCTTGCTTCCATCGTTTGAGGCCAATGTGTGACCTCATCTCAGGGTTATTTTCCCTGTTCTCCCCCCATGTTGTTAATAGGACTACATTACCCAGAGGGCAATGTGGATATATGATACATAGACGGACAGACAGGGAGGGATAGATTGAGGGCTGGATGAATAGATAGATAAACATTGACTTTGATGCATGGATACTTTATTGATCCTATCTCATTGCAATGCTAACTCATATGCTTACAGCCTTGCTAACTGTTAGGATAACTGCTATGCTGTATCCTCCATCCATCGTGTAGCCCTGCAGCGCCTTTCCACAGTTAAATTACCTTGTTAAGGCAGGACTTAAAATAGGCCCAGAAGTAGATACTTAATGCTAATAATAATCACCACAGTCCTGTGAGTCCTGTCAGCCCTTTGCTATTCTGCAATCCATGCGCCACTAGTGAAATAATAATAATTATTATTATTAAACATTAATATGAAAGAGGCATTCTGTCCTTTGCATTCCACCTCCCTGAATGATATGATAAATAGTATTGTGATTGCTCCTGATAGATCTTATTTCTCTTTTCCTAATGGATCAAACCACTAGTGCGATACGGGCCTGGAAGTCACGTGCTTCACATGCATCTTCATCCACAGTCTTTCACCTCTTGCTCCATGTTTAGACGATTGATTACAGAGATATGAACCGTGATATTTGCTTATCTTTTTTAACTTCAAATTTTACATTTATATATACACTGTATGTCAAATTGCTATTTGCTCTTGACGCTATCGCTTACTGATATTTTTGGGATTCTGCACAGTGCATCAAACCTTTGGTAACCTTTGCGATGTAACCCCTGGTACGTGGGTGTTATCTACCAGTCTACTTCGGGCCCCATCATTTCCTGCCTGGTATAAGCAGAATCTGTGGCGACAGTGCAAGTTTTTGTGCGGACTATAAATGAAACACCTTGGGTATTCACGCTATAAAGGTCAGGGTTAGTTGCTATTCCCAAGCCGTCACCCTATAGGAGACACTCACTGTTTGGAAAACATCCCCAGGTCAGATAGAAAGACACGAGTTGTAGGGTTCCTAACATTGGCAGCACATTTGGAATGTAAAATACTTTGTCAGTCCAAGATGAGAAAAGTGCGGTTTTTGGAAAATATTAATTATGTTTGTGTTTATGTCACACGTTTTGTTCCTGTACAGACCTTTTCAAATTACCGCAGAAAACGTTTTACTGATTGACTGGGAATAATACATGAACCAACTCCTACACGATAAAGTTCCCTCAGTATTCTCGTCGCATTATCATATAATGTGTAGAAAATATAACTGGATAAAAAACACCCAAAGTCTGTCTCATATTCACTTTTGAATGTAAATCACATTTAGAAGTGACTTGTTTTATTGTTTTAATATTGTAATGTATGATTAGTGCTTGGTTAACACTGGGGAAGGACATTCTATACCAAAGTCAAGGAACAGGCTCAACACTCATCCCAGTCTGACATTTCTACTGGAAAACATTCTTAATATCTTACAATAGAGAACATCTTTTAGATATAATCCAATGAGTCATACATGAATACGTGTTATTTACAAGACTGGCATTCCCATATAATTTTAATCAGTGGGTTTTACTAACACTGATAATAAATTACTCTTTTTGAGTTGTGGACAAACAATTCCTTCGGCAGAATTGTAATCTATCTTTCACTCTCTTCTCTTGTCTGTCTGTCGCTTCTTATCTCTCTTTGTTTCTGTCTGTCTTGCTCTCTGTCGTTCTCCTTTTCTGTCTGTCTCTCTGTCTCTCCCCCTCTCTCTTCCTACCTGTCTCTCTCCCCATCACTCAATCTCCCTACTTCTCTCTCTCCCTACCCCTCTCTCTACCTACCTCTCTCTTTCTCTACTTCTCTCTCTCCCTACCTGTCGCTCTCCTTGCCTGTCTCTCTCCCTATGTCTATCTCTCTTTCTCCACCTCTGTCTCTCTCTCCCTACCTGTCTCTCTCCCTATCTGTTTCTCATTCAGGTGTGCACCTGCGGATGTGTGCGTCTCAGGGTACCACCTGCTGCACGGCAGAGATGGAGGCCGAGCTGAGCCTACTCAGTAAGCACACGTTTGAGGACCTGATGGAGAGCAGTAGCCACAACATGAGGACCTCCTTCTTCTCCAAGCACCAGAAGTTTGATGGTAGGACCAACATTCTCAATACCAATCTTACATCCCTCTTTTAACTCTCACATGTTACGTATTTGGTAACACATGTTTGGTAGTGTGTTACCTGTTTGGTAACACATGTTATGTGTTTGTTAAGAGGTGTTTGATAGTGTGTAATGTGTTTGGTTACAGGTGTTTGGTAATGTGTAACGTTTTTGGTCACAGGTGTTTGGTTGTGTGTAACGTGTTTGGTCACAGGTGTTTGGTTGTGTGTAACATATTTGTTAACAGGTGTTTCGTTGTGTGTAACATGTTTGGTCAAAGGTGTTTGATAGCGTGTAATGTTTTTGGTAACAGGTGTGTGGTAGTGTGTAACGTGTTTGTTCACAGGTGTTTGGTTGTGTGTAACATATTCGTTAACAGGTGTTTGGTAGTGTGTAACTTATTTAGTCACAGGTGTTTGGTAGTGTGTATCGTGTTTGGTCACAGGTGTTTGGTCGCGTGTAACGTGTTTGATAGCACGTGTTTGATGGTGTATTACGTGGTCACAGATAGAACCATCGGAGATGGCTCGGCGGTTCAGCCAACTAGTGCCCTAACCACATTGTGCAATGCGCCCTCTAGAGACCACAGGTTAGAATCCCACCTGATGTCCTATGCTGGACGTCAATCCCTATTTTCTTCAACCTTCCTGACTCTCTTCACATAGAGGCTCAAAAAAATCATCCATTGTATGTAATCAGTTGTCAACAACTGGCTTGGTTTAATGCCTGTCATATCCTAGACTAGTGTAGAACTAAATTCTCTGCTCTCTACAAAAAATGAATAATCCTCTTCTAGCTGTCAGCCTCATACTGACTCTGGTGTGGAATGCTAAGATTCTTTGATTTACAGATCGGTGGCACGGTGGAAATATTGTAAAGCTTCACACAGAAATGCTCCATTCAGTTTTCAGTTCTTAACATATTCAATAGAAAAACTGTACGGGCTCTAGATACACGTCGCACTGCAGAGCAAAGAGTTTACGTGTGTGGGAGTGTGTGTGTGTGTGTGTGTTTTTGTTTGCCTTTCATTAACAACCAGGAGGTGTGTTAGTGGTATAGTAATAGTGAAGTTAGAGGTATATAGCCTTATCACTCATACAGTATACATATCATACTACATAATAGCAGGCCTGTCGCACCAGTAACTCAAGTTACTCAAGCGACACATACACGGAAGCGCACACACTCCCAAGCTAAGCATTATGTTTTTAAACATAACGGCTCCGCCATCGACACACGCACAGGTAAGAACACACACGCACGCGCACTAGGGATGTGCATTTATGGAAAAATTACTATTCGATATTCGCTGAGAAGTATTCTAATAATATTCGAAAATCGGTCAATCAACAAGCCCCCACGCACGCACACACCTTTGTATACACGCACACACAATGACACAGGGGGAGGCTTTTATGATTTGTATGAAATCAATCTGTTTATTTCAACAACTGCGCCATCAACATTCAACATCAAAATTATTTAAACGTGGGCTCGGCAGATAGGCCTACATTCGTCAATAACTATTTATTTTACTGAACACAGCCTGCATGACAGTGAACTAGACACGTCTTTAGCATATGGAAACTATGGCTAAAAAAAGAACTTCACACGGTGTGTCATTTTACAATTTATTTGTTGCCAGCATTCGTAGTGTTGATAAGCAGAGAAATAGTCCGCCAAAAACGTTGACATTGCTTAGCAACCGAGGACGCTGGGGTTGATTAGTTACTGGACTACTTGCGGAGTGATACGATAGAAAAAAAGCTGCCAGTATTTTGCAGAGGTTAGGATTCCTGCACATGTTCTTCCGGCAGGGGTTGACTGCTCCCCACCTCTGACAATGGCTATGGTTTTCTTGGAGGGTCGGAACCGCTTCGCCCACACAAGTCCTTCGCTGATGACTTCAGCGATGGTCTTAAGAACTTGATCATGCCTCCAGTGGTACCGTCCATCTCCAAGTGCCCTGGTACAGCAGCTGAGGATGTGTTCCAGGGTTCCTCGCTTGGAACACAACGGGCATGCTGGTGTCTCGGCCAAGCCCCATGTGTGCAGGTTTGATGGGCTTGGAAGCACATCATATACTGCCTGGATGAGGAATTTAATGCGGCTCGGCTCGGCTTTCCACAGCTCAGCCCAGGTTACTTTCCTCTCAACCGCATTCTCCCATCTTGTCCAAGCTCCCTGTTGCTTCATTCCCACTGCCTTGACGGTTCTTGTTTCTTCCACTGCAGCCTTCACCTCCTCCTGAACAAGGTGGCGCCCTTCCTTCCCGCTGCTGTTCATTTAGGGAGTTGGAAAGGAGCCTAGCCCAGCTCTGCCACGTGTGACCACTCCCACCATGTTCCTTTGCCGCATGGTGGCCTCGGCCCCGAACTGTGACCTCTGCCCTCCACTTCCTTCCAGTCCTCACTTGGATCCCTGCTTTAGCCACCTTCGGATCACGTGAGTCCCTGCACTGAACCACTTCTCTGGCTCTTGTAACCTTAAACTCCTCCTCCAAGGATTTGAAGGGCAGTTGCAGTTTATTGGTGTTCCCTTAGAGTGCGAGGCTGCTCAGGCTCCTCGGTAATCCAAGCCATCTCCGAAGGTAGCTACTTACCATCCTCTCTAAGGTCTTCACTGTTGAGATGGGGACTGCATAGACAAGGAAGGGCCAAAGGATCCTGGGAAGAATGCCGTGTTGGTATATCCATGCTTTGAACATTCCAGGTAGGCCGGAATTGCCCACGGATTTCAATCAGCCATCCAACTCAGTGCAGGTCGGCTGGATAGATGTTGTATCTCTCAGAGAGCTGTCAAAAACCTTGCCCAAGCTCTTGACTGGCTTCTCTGAGATGGTTGGGATGGCTGTGCCTGTGATGTTAAAGCGGCACTTGTCTACCACCTTCCTTTTCCTCAGCACCATAGACCTTGAATTAACTGGTTTAAATCGCAGCTGGGCCCAGACCATCAACTTTGCGAGTCCCTTCAGAATCCACCAGCAGCCTGGGACCGATTCTGCATGACTGTGAGGTCGTTCATGAATACCCTGATGGGGGTTTGTCGTTGATCGGATTTGGATAGGGGCCCTCTGCACTCTGGCTTAGCAGACTTGGTGAGCATGTTCATGGCCAGGGAGAATAGTGTCACAGAGATAGTGCCCCCTGTGATGATACCGAGCCAAATGCATTTGCCTGGTCAAGCCACAGCACTGACAGGTTGCCCTTGGTCTCTCTTGCCTCCCTTATCAGCTGTGTCACCACACCGTTGTGCTCCAGACAGCCTGGAATTCCCGAAACGCCGCCCTTCTAGACAGATGTGTTGATGTAGGTGTTCTGTTCAAGGTAGGTACACAGCCGTTTGGAAACAGTGCTGAGGAAGATCTTTCCCTCGACACACAGTACGGAGATGATGCGGAACTGGTCTAGTTGGGTGGAGTTTTCCTCCTTCGGGATCCACACCCCTTCAGCTACTCTCCATTGAACTGGGATCCTCCCTCTTCTCCAGAAGACTCGCAGGATTTTCCACAGACGCAGCAGGAGTTTGGGACAGTTCTTATACACTTTGTATGAAGTGCCACTCGGTCCTGGAGCGGAACTTGCCCTTGCTTTGCGGACGACCTCCCTGACTTCCTTTAGCTGCAGCTTTGAAATGTCAACCTGCACCTCAGGTTCAGGGGGGTCTATGAGGATGTTACATTCTCCCAGCTCCTGCTCTCTTGCGGGGTCGCTATATGTCTGCTTCAGATGTTGGTCTATGTCTTCCTGTGAGGAGGCAAGTTTACCACTGCGCTTCTGCCCCAACAAATCCTTGGTTGGAGATAAAGGCAGCGCGCTTATGCGCTCTCTCACAGGGCCGCCTCCGATGCCACTCGGCCCGGCGGAGAACCCTGATCTTTTTTCCGTAGGATGCACATTAGCTGGGCCAGGCCAATGCGATCCTCGTCTACGGCTTCCTTGTATTGGAACTTCAGTGCCTTCATCCCCTGCCTGATGTTATGGATCCTCACAGCTCTTTGGTTCTTTGAGTAAGTTGTTCCAGAGCTTTTCTTTACCTCCTCACCGAATCGCTCAGCTGCAATACTGACAATGATTGTTGTCATAGCTTATAGCTTTCTGTCGGCCCCACCCTTTACCGTTGCCTCCAGAATTTGGTCAACGTCGTCATTGAATTGCTTCCACAGTGAGGTCATGCTAGCCGCTGGCCATTTGATCCGCCTCCGGTCAGATTTGATGCTCGAGGGATCAGCTTCCAACACTTGGAGGTTCCGGGCACTAAGGGGTGACTCCAGGCCTGGTCCCTCCTGTGTCTCACCAGGTTGAAAACCTGTGCGTTGTGTTGCTTCTGCTCTCAACGGGCACTTCATCCTCGCTCGGTGGATCTTTAAGTCGTGGATATTCTTGCAGATTTTACCGCATCTACACTGCTTGCTCATAGTCGTTTGTCCATTGCTTAGGTCTGTGGCATTGTGTCTGTCCGACATGGGTACTCATCCTCGCCGCCGGGCACCCCTGGAGGTATTTTCCCATAAAGTTCATCATAGCTTTGTTGGGAGTCCTCCTCTCAGAGAACACAGATTGGGTTGCCAGCCCATTCTGCCCCGGTTGCAGTCTATCAGAGATGCCACTGACTCTCCAGTAGTCACCACACTCTTCATGGATGTCATCCACTCTTTCCTGGCTGTCACTGATAACTCAGGGTGTTCGCTGTGTACATACATCTACTGAGGCCTCTGGACACATCATGTGTCCATCTCCAGAGATAAATAAATTAACAAATAAACAAACCAAAAAGCAAGAAACATTTTTTAATACAATTTAAAATTCCTTCATACTTTCAGTGTTTTTTCTAACATAAAAAGAAAGAAAGCAACGTTTGGCTGTAGAAAAATACTTTTGTAGGGAATTTACCAGTTTTCAAAATGTCATTTTAAAATGTTGAAAATATATTGTTAGTGTGGTAGAAAATAACCGCGTTCTATCACTTCAACTTATTAAGAGAGCAAAAGAAATCGAGGGGTCCGGAGCAAATATGACACAAAGACTTTATCGTTACAAAGACAACAACAACGCCGAATAGTTTGCAAAGCACTGCCGGTCAACCGATCCCGGCCTCTTTTTTATCCCCACATACAAGGTTGTTTCTTGTTTGAGGTGTTCGCCCACGGTCACCCATGGCCGATCAGTCATACATTTCTTTAAGCGAGTGGCTGGCAACACTAATCTAAAACACCGGGCTGACATTAGCACGCATTGACCCCATAGCCTCTGGTGACGTGTTGGCCTCTAACTCACGCTCAGACCCCAGACTCCCTGACGATGTGCCAAGTCCTAGATAAGAGTCCGGAGACGTTTTTAGATGCTTTCTACCATTAGATATATAGGCCTAATTATAATCAAGGTTAGCCTTAGAATATAGTCATTTATTTCTTCCATATTAGTAATGTAAATAAAAACATATACAAATGGGTCACTTGCTGCAACTGCCAGGTAGATACAATAGTTTGTCCTAAACTTTTCACCAGAAATGTTTTTTTCTACCTACCTTAACTTTTGCCCATCCAATCCCAACATGAGATACAGCCCCTTGCGATAACTTGATAACAACCATTATATGTGAGTCATTCTAATTAGTATGAAAGTGGATTGGAGGCAAATTTGAATACCGCAAGATTATGAATTTAATCAACGGCCCAATCTATGTCTTCAGCAGTTTTTATTTTCACCAGTCTCTCTTCTGAAATCTCTCCCTCCAACTCCCTTACTCCATCTCTCTCTTCCCATATCTATCCCTCTCCCACTCCTTCTATATCACTCTCAATCTGTCACCTGTCTCCCTCTCCCTCTCTCCCACTTGCTTTCTCTTTTCCTCTCTCTATCTCTGTCTGCACCCCTCTCTCTCCATCTCCATCTCTGTCTCTTTCCCCCTCTCTATGTCTCTCTCTACTTTGTGGGGCTCTGAATCCTGGCTCATCCATTTTGAATGTCCTCATTCCTGCTCCCCAGTTATTTATAGGGCTCTATTATGAAAGCCTAAGTTACTTTTTGATTACGGCTGCCTTCCTCTGGAGGCCGTATGGCTTTTGATGCATTATTGAGTAATTCACAAGGAACTGTTGCATGCTGGGATTATCACTGGGCTGCGGACCCACGCTACTTCCCATATATACACTGGTGATGTCCGTTATGTTATGTTATATTATGTCCAGAAGGTTTATTTAAATCCTTGCCTAAAAAAACGTCTGGCTAGCCCCAGATGACACAGCTGAGAAGACGAGTTACAAAGATTCATACTGACATACTGAGAGAGAGAGAGAAAGAGAGAGAGAGAGGTAGAGAGAGAGAGAGGTAGAGAGAGAGAGAGAGAGAGAGAGAGAGAGAGAGAGAGAGAGAGAGAGAGGTAGAGAGAGAGAGAGAGAGAGAGTTAGAGAGAGAGAGAGAGAGAGAGAGAAGGAGAGGGGGGAGAGAAAGAGAGAGAGAGGGACAAAAGATTTGCTGTAAGGTGTGTGTGTGTGTGTGTGTGTGTGTGTGTGTGTGTGTGTGTGTGTGTGTGTGTGACTGTGTGTGTCTGCAAGAGTGATAACAGTAGTTAAACCGACAGATAAAGAGAGGAACTCAGAAAGAGGTGTGTTTGTGTGAGTGTGTGTGTGTGTGTTTGTGTGAGAGTGTATGTGTGTGTCTGTGTATGTGTGTGTACATGTGTGCGTGCATGAGTGTGTTTTAGAGAAAGGGAGAAAGCTGGAGATAAATAGTAAAACAGACAGAGATCAAGGGAAAGAGAAAACAATAACACAGGCATTTTGAGAATAATGGAGACGGAGAGGGAGAGCGAGAGGTAAATACCAAGCAGCAGAGCGGAGGATAGAGAGAACGATGGAGAACGAGTATGAGAGACAGAGAGGGAGTGAGATGAACGGAGAAAGAGGATCCACAGCGAGAGAGAGAAAGTGTAGAGAAAGATGGTAAGTGAGGAAACGAAAGGGAAAAAGAGAGAGAGAGGGAGATAGATAGAGGTGGATAGAGTGAGAGAAAGATAGAGCTGGAGAGAGAGAGAGATAGAGCGAGGCAGCAGAGCTGTTAAAGATTAATGACAGTGGATAATGGTGGTGGAGGTGGTCACAGTTGAGTGAAGGCAGGGCATGGATTAAAACTAGCATAGAGTGAATCCTCAGCTACAGATGGACTCAAACACTATGATTGCACCACCGTCTACTCTGGTTCACCTCTCTTTATTGCTTCCTTCGGTTTTCTTCCTCATCTCTTTTTTATTCTTCTTCCTTTTGATATTTTTCCTCTCTTTGGATTTTTTTGCGACTGGGTTTATTTACCACGGAAACCATTTTATAATGTAAATGCTTTTTATGTATTTCAAATACACTGAATAGAACCGCGCAGGATGTTTAATAAGTCATTGGAATGTCATGGGATAGCAATGTCCTGTTGAATACAATATATTAATAAACAAATCCCTTGTGGTTTTACCGTTTGAGATAGGATACACATGTTTGTATAATTATACACAAATTTATAGGACCAATACAAACAAATGAAAAGCCATTTGGATTTGAGTCAGGTTTTTTGACTAATTAGGCTGTATTTTATAATAAGTTTGTATTCTGAATGAAGAAATTAATATTTATATACTTTGGGGAATCCAGTACTATCCAGACAAATTTGACAATTACCGAACACACCCATAGACTCCAACGCGACAACATTCACACATTATTCGTGTGACACCTGCAGGATTTGAATCAAAATCAACCCGTAGCGCCATGCCGATGTGGGATAAAGAGCGCTCGTATCCGCTAGCCAAACCCAAAGCAGCATTTGAGAGGCTCGTTATAAAGGGTTTGGTGGACGCTGGCGTGTACCTCTGGAGACACACAGCTAGCTGGATCAGCTTGCGCGCTTGGTTGAGTAAAGTCTAGATGGAGTAGTGGCAGTAGAAATCGCAGCCTGTTGGATCCTGCACCCCCCCCCCCCCACAACCACTCAACACCCAACCACCCACCTCCCCTTCATGTTCCCACCTTTAATATCCAACTGCTACACACACCAGAGCAGAGCTAAGGAGCCACTCCACTCCCCCAGGGCTTTGCTATGTCTCTCGACCACCTCGCTCCACCACTCCTCCAGTCCTTGTCTATGTCCCTCTACCCCCTTGTTGACAACTACTCGGTCAGGTAAGGGGGAAACGTAGAGGCACATCGGTATAAACCCAGACATACTCCCGGGATCTTTTTATAAGTTTAGGAGGTGAAAAAAATATATATATATATCCTGTTTCACAACTGAAGGGGGAATTTAGAATGCATTTATATAGACGTGTGTGTGTGTGTGTGTGTCGGTTTGGATGTTAACAGCATATTATGTATGAGTATATAAAAGAGTTGATACAAGTCATAAGAGATATATTTCAAATGATAAGTTACTAGCATGGGCTCTCAGAGGTCCTCATTAAGCCCTCTAATGAACGACAATAGGAGCTCATCTTCAAATACCAAATGAATTATTAATAAAAGCTTTGAAAATTAAAAAAAAGGAAACTGTTGAAGGAAGAACAGTTTTTCAAATCGTTTGGAATGCATGACTTCCACAGTATAAGTTAAAAGTAGTTGTTTAAAGTCATAGCAATTCTTATATAAATAACTACAATATATATATATAACTTTAAATAACTTATATATAAATAACTTAAATTCTTTTAATAAGTGATTGTTCCATTCCATTCTTACTTGTGATCACAGCTGTTCATGTATTTGTGTTCATATTTAGGGGCTGTAGATAAGATTTAAGAGCCATTATTTAATTCTAATAGAATAGACATCCGTCAGCTATTAGTGAGTGAAATGCGCTGTAAACATATATGTTCCCAGTTGTTCTGTCTTCTTAAGCAGCCTCACGAGCTAAGCAGCTTAGGGAACTCTTAGTTTTAGAGACCTGGATTGCATTTAAATCATTCCTAGTCAGTCTGGGGCGATTTGTTCAGAACTCAGCGGGTTGAGGGAAGCAATACATTGATGATCATATCAAAGAGAGGATTAATTGAGAATAATTTTGAGCTTTGTGACACAAGTTTTTGTCTGCGTCTGTTTTAATTTTAAAGCTTTAGTAACTCAATGATGCTTGCACGATTAAGGAGTATTAATTACTGGTTTCCTTAATCACAAAGTCACAAAGCCCACTCTACTTACACCGATGTAAGGGTTGCACACGCACACACACACACACACACACACACACACACACACACACACACACACACACATCTGGTGGACAAGAGCTTATTTCGCCCTGCTTTGTCCAGAAAAAAACACTGTTTCCAAATTTCAAAGTCACTTGCGTTTGAGAACCATGTTTTTAAAGAAGATTGTTTTTTAAGAAGCATTTTTTTTATAATGCCAGTAATAAGCAAAAGTGATCAGGGATAGGCTATCTCGCTCGCTGTTCCACCAGTATCAGTTTCAGCTCCCATGGGAACGGGAGCTATTCAACATTACTGTGGATAGGGAGAAGATCTGGAAGGTGTGAGTCATCGCCAGGTAATCCTTCTTTTTGTTGTCCTCCCCCTGTGTTGAAGGCGGAACACATCTGAAGCACATCTGTCTCTTTGAAGTGCATACCCATGGGGGAGGTCGCGACTGACCCAACCATCTACCACCCTCCCATATATGTGTATATATATATATTTATATATATATATACACACATATGTATCTATATATATTTCAGGTGCATTATTAATGAAAGCCTGGAGTTCCTGGAAGTGCGTATGAATAAGTAACATTAGTTTTGGTGTCAGCGTCTCGTCCAATTGAGTGTCAGGAAGCTGTTATTCCCGGCAGAGATGGAGGGGGGAGGAGTTTGCTCGGCAGTGCTGCAGCGCGTGCTGGTGGCGGCCTCCATCATCGGGGACAGGCTGCGACCCTGTGTCATGTCCTCCTCTCTGGATGGATTGGGAGGTGCCAGTGCGGCACTCCCAGCAGCCACTTTCAAGGAGACACGGACCTGTCCGGGAGCCTTTCTCTTTTCTCTCTCTCTGTGCCAGATGCTGTAATACATACAATATATATATATATATATATATATATTTATGAAAAAGTATATATTGTATCCAGGGTGGTAATTGAGTTGAGCTGAAGGATATGCCGTTTGTTAAGGGCACAGCTGTGATGAAAACATCACAGAGGACTGCATAAGTCCTCTGTGATGTTTTCATCCACAACCTTCCTATCCTCGTCCATGCTCTCCTTTCCACTCCCCTCCACTCTTCTCCTCTTTTCTTATCCTCTTCACTCCCACTCTTCTTCTCTCCTCTCTCTCCTTCCCCTCTCCTCTTTTTCCTTCTGGTCCCCTCTCAATACCACACCTAATTTTATTTTCTTTCATCTCCTCTCCTTTCCTTCTCTCTGGATCGCTATGATTAACAAATAGTCCTGATAATATGATGATGCATCACTCATTCTACAGTTAGAGGAAGGAAGGCCACCCTTGCTAGCTGTCATAATGACCTTCCACTCTTTATTCATAACCAGAATATATTAACAGACTGTACATGTTATCTTGGGGCTATCATCATGGTCATATGTATCTAACCCGTTCATGGATATCATGTAAACTAGTTTAACGTCCTTTATATATGTCTATTCTGTTCATGTTGATTGTTCTGACCCTAGAGCATTTGATGTAACGTTTTCTTCTTATATCTTGATATCAGTACACTTATTATCATAGAGCCAATTAGAAGGGCGAGGTAATCATGTGTAAGTAGCTTTAATGACCTTGTTGTGGTGTGTAGTGGTTGGGGCTTGGCCATGGCGATGGTGACTTGATTTCAGAAGTGGTTCTTTTGCCGTATTAAACATTAAACATGTTAAACAAGTCCTCTGATATGCACTAAAATCCAATTCAAGTTTGTACAAATCTCTTTTCTCTCGTTATGCCTGTACACTAGACAATTTTTTTAATTTTAAAAACTTGATAGAGAACAACACACCTAACAATAGATGGGGATACATTTGACTGTTTTGGTCGTTAAATATGTGGAAGGCGACGGTTTTAACAACAAAGCTCACCAAACACTAACCGATTCCTTTCATCAACAACCCAGTACTGATCCTCGATACTGGAACTCGCACAAAACATATAAACGGGATTCTAATGTAAACAGACATGAAGGACGGCTGCCATACTATGCTCAAAATTCAGATAGCTAGGCTAGCTTTCTGAACTCAGAACTTGCCACAAAGGTTAGACCTTACTATATAAGAGTAGTAGAGAGTAAATTAAGTCCTAGAAACGTGAGCACTACACCAAATGAATACCTTTTTGAGGGTGAACGTTGAATATTACTTGTGTTTCTTCTACACCACATCTTCTCTTGAATGCAACAAGCAGCTTCTAATATAGATTCATGAGATTTAGGACATGATGCCATCTTCAACTCCTTCCACCCGTGAAAGTTACCTCAAATCAGATTCTAAGTTGTGTTACATGCACTAATGACCACGATTCGTGATGTCACAAATGGATGGCACCTATAACGGTCCAGTGAACACAGATATGCAAATACTTTATATTTTACGTCTACTAAATGTGGAGGCGTTTCTAATTTGCATAATCATTTTCGCTCATCTCTTTAAAAATTTTGATTTACAGCCACCTTCAGTATAGTGTATTGAACTAAAAAGACTTTTGAAAATGACAAATAATAGGAAAAATATTATTTGTTTCATATCCGTTACATTTGCAGACATTTTCCATCTGGGATAAATGAGGATACTTAATTGAATTTGCAACAGCATAGTATCTGCGTCTATTGTGTTCCATTTAGGAGCTATTTTAGTTCAATGATACTTGGACCATTTTGGAGTCTTTGAGCAGAATCATTTCTGGGGTTTAAATATGTGTGGATGTCACCTATAACAAAAACGCTTGCTTTCTCTCGTTCTGAGCTTAAAAAAAAGATCTGTACGACACGCAAAGTTGCGGTTGGACAACAGATAGTTAAATTTGCTGTGGGCATGAAATCTAATTACTTGTCACATTCCCCTTAGATCTCAAAAGAGCCTGTAGTGGTGAATGAATGAACGAGACACCAGCGCTGAATGAATGATCATGACTCTTATGATGGATGAATGAAAGATACTTATGATGAATGAATGAAAGGGACTTGTGAAAAAAGAATGACAAAGATTATATTGTTCAATGAATGAAAGAGACTAGTGATGTATTGAAGTAAAAGACTATCAGTGAATGGATGAAAGAGACAAGTGATGCATGGACGAAAGGGATTAGTGATGAATGGATACTACAAAGTGTTCCTGGACATAGAGACCTCAGACCGTAGGTAACTGTTGATGATATCACTCACTCACAACACTCGGGCCGTTGGGGTGAGTACAGCGTGCAACCAACAGCTTTTCTCTATCCTATGGGAAAACAGTAATGCCTTTTTAAAAGCCGTGCAAATTGAATAATAATATTAGGAATGGTCCAGGTAGATGGAACAATAACAATAATTATTCAAAATGCACTTAGTTCAAACCTTAAAAGGGCCCCTGCTTCACAGTTCCACTGTGTATCTCACACAGAGCGGCCCTCTTAAAAGCAGACATTTATGAATTAAATGTCCCATACCCCAGAAATGGTGGTCTTGTTACAGAGCCATATAGAAAGGATAAGAAAGTAATGAGCCAATATCTTCCCTACTTAGAACCAGGAATCGCCTTTGAAAAAACTAATTAAACCTTAGAAAAGTTCCCCCATTCTCTTTATGTTTTTGCATAATACAAAGCGTTGCTCTGCTTTGATTGCCAATTTTCCTGCATTATCGTAGCATAATTCCTCAGCTACTTTTGAACAATACTTGTGGAAAGTTGTTGAAGTTTGTTTTTACATTACACAACCTCACCTTTTATTCCTTTTCTCTATGAATGTCCTTTACTTTATGTGGTGTCACCAAAGCATTTACAAAAACCACGAAAAGTAGACATGGAGCATATATATATATAGATATAGCATATGTGTCTACCCATATAAACGTTAAAGTTAGAAGTTAGGTCAAGGTGCTAATGCTGCTTTAACGAGATTAGAATCAAACTAAAAGGTTTTGTGATATGATAACTCCTTGGATTCAGCCCGTCTAATTATCTAACAAGCTGCATTCAGTGGATCCAATACAACTCCAAATCCTCATATCCTTCTAACACTCATTAGCAATTTCCTTTTAAGAGATTCTATTTCAGCCCTAATTACGAATATGACAATTAGACAATATGAAATGCTGAGCCCTTCGAAGCAGTCTTGTTTGTAATCTAACTTCAGAAGAGACATAATATCCGTCCATATTAGATATGTTCTCTCATCAATACGTGATTGGCCCCAGTGTTAAGAGCGCTCCACACCACATCAATAGCTCCTCTGAAGACCCATCAGTGATTCTGATCACAGCAACCGGTCAATGGAGAATTCCTGACCGCACTGTTAACCACTTTAATCTGTAACAGGGTTATGTTCACTAGTATAGACACAGATTGAGTAGACACAGCCATTAAAACATAATATACTGCCAGCACAACAATTCATCAATTAAAATATGCTAGGATTGATTTGGATAAATCCTTTTATCAGCCTTGTTCTCCTGAAACCCGCCTCAAATCTGTTGATCAAAATCCAAACAGGACATTGAAAAAAGGGAAGGAAATGATGTGTTGGTTTCAAATTAATGACAAGGAGGTTGTTAAGATGACGAGAACTAAAGGAAAATGCATCATAAAGATGACCGGGTGTACACCGTTCATTTTATATGCCAAAGGTAATTCAGGTAGTTTCTTCGTGACATGTTAAGTTGTTAATAGAACAGCCTACTTCCCTTCTTATATAGCTTGACATTAGCACATGGTAGCATTACCATTATTAGAATCTCAAATTCCATTGCACATGTGTTACAGTTGATGGCCCATATCTCACATTACATGACTAACTTATTAAACCAATAAGATCAAACCTTCTCATTGCCCCGCAATGACATAAGGTACCACATTTTACGCACTTGTGACATCAACTTAAGTTTACGGCCTGATTCTATACCTAGCAGTAAACTGGTTTCATAAGGGACAGAGGAGAATATGTGTAAGAAAGAGAGGGGGAGGAAGGAATCAACCTGGACCTTATTCTCCAACCAGGCCCCGGGAATAATTATAATTGACACAGTATTGATAAGCTCTGACGTTCTGGTTCTGCTATTTGTATTGGAAAACGTTATTCCAGCCTAAATGAATATAAAATATATTTCCATGTGAGGAAAGGCAGAGGCCTCGCTTCCCACACAAAATACTCTGAGAAACAGAGGAGATAGTTTTATCTTTAAAATTTAGTTTTAATGTCGGGAGTAACTCAGGAAAAGTAAAACATTCAAATACATTTGAATGTGAGATGAATAACTATCACAAAGTGAATCTAGCCTTAGTTTATGAAAAACATATGTTCTTAATTTCTCCATCTGAAGCAGATGCACAAACAAGCACTTTAAGCAGATGTCCATTGGCAGGGTGCTATTGCCCTGCAGGGTTACATTGCAACCAGTTTTAAGGCTGCAATGGATGAGTTGCCCTGGCTATTTATCTGACAAATTTCAAAAACAATTGTCTGCATTATTCTCTTAGACCCAAGATGATGGGAAAGTAGGATTGAGGTTTAATTATTTTGTTTTCCTTTGAAAACATTCAGAGAACAGAGAGAGAGAGAGAGAGAGAGAGAGAGAGAGAGAGAGAGAGAGAGAGAGAAAGTGCAAAACCAGTGAAGGAAGTGGAATGGAATTGTACGGTTATACAATGGGTGGGATGCAACAGTTGGACAAAATTTGAACCTCACCAAAGGTTAAACAGGCCAAAGAAATGTCATCCAAATGCCACTTAAACATTATTTGGCCTTTTGCAACCTTCCATCACATGTTTGTGGATGAGAACTCTGGGTAAAGTGTGGCTGAGGGAGTCAGGGTGGCTTAGTGCTAAAGGTCACATAGGACAGAGATGACATACGGCTTTGATAATTAGGAGTTGAAAAAAAGAGCTGCTGGGTTTTTCTTGTCTTGTCTGACTAAATCCAGAACACACAGGAGAAATAGAAGGTGGAATACGTTAAAATTATCTTAGTTATTCAATTAATAAAAACAATGACCTGTCTTGGTGATCGAACAATAGTGACTGTCTCTCCTGATTTCACAAAAATATAAATTTGAGTGTAATTATATAATTTGTCGAAATCACTTTGCTGGGCCAACTTTACCAGCATTTCCTGTGAACGAGGCTGCCATGAATGTTAACATTTGCAGTATTATGGTTACCCTATTGATAAGTTCATATAAGTTATACAAATTACTGTAATTTGAGTTAAAATGGTAAAACAGCATACTTTTTTACAGAAAAACAGATTTTTGTAGTATAAGCTAATACGACTAAAGGTAAGAATTTAACCTTGGCTAGGGTGGGTCGATTGTTTAATCATTTCGACTGTTATGAATGATGCAGAACATGTATTCCAAACCTCTTTAAAGATACCATAGAGGTTTTCAAATAGCCAAGATAATAATTTCTCGACTCAACCTGTGCATACAAGTAATTGTGAGTGTAAGGGACAGTGGGCAATTTGTTTGATATTCAAAAGGCTCCGCGTAAAAATGTTCTGACACACAAACACAGCTAAGACTTGGGAGAGAGGGATGATGGAGGGGGATGGGATCCAAGGAGGGATGATGAGATATAAGGTGGAGAGGAAGAGATTAGAAGAGAGAGGGATGGATGAGAGGGACAGGGATGGAGGAAAAGATGGAAGAGAAAGATGAAGAAGGACGGATGTGAGACAGAAAGTTAAGGAGTGAGATGGATGAGAGAGAGAAGGAAGGATGTGAGGGAGGGGTAGGAGAGAGAGGGATGGATAAGAGAGGGATGAGGTGGGGGGGGATTGGAGCGAGAAAGAAAAGGAGAGGGCTGGATAGGAGAGAGAGAGTGATGAGGTGCAGAGGAAGAGATGACAGCATCTCAGCCCCCATTAACTCCCCCTCCCCCCATCTCCAACAGAGAAACGCAGGACAGGACCAGGTAATTAATTTCCTCAAGGACAATTATTCTCCCGCTTTAAGATAATGACGATGAGAGTGGGGAGAGGGTTGGGGTGGGTGTTGGGATGAGGGGTGTTGAAGGAAGCTGCCCTCCCATCCCCCATCAGACCTGGTCAAAAACATGGGAGGATGACCTCTGCCAGTGATGTCATGATGACACTATACATCACATTGAAAGGTTCATGGTTCTCTTGACTAATGAATCTCTCCAGGGAGAGCAGTGGGCCAGCAGTCCTCATTAAGAGCGATACTTTAATGAGGTTATCGTTAAGAGAAATATGTTAACAAGATCATTTTAAAGAAATACTGAAAAAAGATGATGGTTAAGATTATTGTTAAGATAAATATAAACAAAATCCACAACCATACTTATTGTCTTGATAATAGTTATTATAACACCAGCGCAAACAACAACAGCAATAAGATTCATAACAATATATTATAATAATTACAGTGCAGTATTATGATTGATCACCTCATTTTAAAACACACCTCTGTGTTTACAAATTGGTACTCAATAAAATCTGAATAACCATTGCTAATTCAGTCATGAATACACAAGAAACAATCATTTAAAATCTTATGAGGCTTTGGACATAACCAATAGATACCAACAGTTGGATTAAAATGCTTTCACATTTCAAATCATAATTTAAGTTAATGAAGGTAATAAGAGGAATGTCTGATCTGCTGATGTACCATGTGATATGCTGATCTACCCATCCTACATCTTGGTGTACATGCCCACTTGTAATGTCATTATAAGATCAAATTTGAAATGGCTCGGTTGCCCCTGTGGCTCACCGGGTAGAGAGCGTACCATTAAGGCACAGTCCTGATAGCAGCGACCCGGGTTTGATTCCTGCCCGTGGTCATTCGCTGCATTTCCCCTCCTCTATCTCCCATACCTTCATATGAAAGATATTCTTCATATAAATTGCTTCTCCTGGTGCTACTATCTTGACAGAAACAGGATGCTTCTTCCAAAGCCCTAAACACAAGCCTAAATACCCGTGACTTGCGACACGTGTTGCTAGAGTTGGTCCTTT
This sequence comes from Pollachius pollachius, assembly GCF_949987615.1. NCBI lineage: Eukaryota > Metazoa > Chordata > Actinopteri > Gadiformes > Gadidae > Pollachius > Pollachius pollachius. Next base: position 12,887,653 of record NC_136938.1, on the reverse strand, counting down.
GGTACAGTACGCTGTCAGCTACGTAAGATTTGAGAATGTGCGGTATCACCACACATTGAGTAGCGACACCAGATAATGTAGGCCTTGATTTTAAGTGGAAGGGATTTTTGTAGAGAGAGAGAGAGACTGAATAATGTCCCTTTTAGCTTTCTGCTGTAAATGTAATGAAAATGTAAAACAAATGCTGAGCAACAGCAAGTAAGGTCCGAAATACATACTTCGGTGGTGTAAGTCTTTAGTCACTACGCTTGTTCATTGTTAGTATGAACTATTGTAATAAATAAAAGCAGCTAAAAACAGTAGTGAAATATGACTCTGTCTCTGTCGTTCTCAGGCACAGCAACTCTAGTGTTAGCGTGAAGGACAATGTGCCACAACAAAGGGTTGGCTGACCATCCTCTGCGGGGCATAATCATAGAGACCACGTGTAATTCATAACTTCTCTCCCCACCGCTACTCACCAGACAAGCTGCAAGATGATGCCATTTCGCTTTGCTTCACCCTGTTGTTAACGCTTATACATACAAAGGAGGACTTGTAGAAATGTAGATTATTTGTTTATGTTAATATGGCTTCACCATTGAGTAATGGATTAAAAAGTAGTACTTATTTATTGACTCATGCCATTGAATTGCCGAGGTGATCTAGTATTGATTCAGTTAGAAAATGATGTGCTGAACTATCTTACTACTATAATAGGAGGCCTGTCGCACCAGTTACTCAAGTTGGTCAGTGCGCATGTGGCAAGCAGCCTGCAGCTCACTCACACACACACGCCGAACGCGCGTGCTACATACACCGCAAGCACGCACATACACGCCGCATACACACACCACACACACGCATATGCGCACGGATACAACCGAAAACGCGCACATACACACACACGTGCACGGGCACACACCGCACGTCAAGACAAAGGCAGCGACCCATACATGGAAGCGAACACACACGCGCATACACACACACACACACACAAAGACACACGCGCACACGCCGCACGTCAAGACAAAGGCAGCGACACACTCGCCCAGGTAAGACGTTGGGCCCTATTTTAACGGTCTGAAACGCAAGTGAGAAGCGCCAAGCTTCTAGTAGCTTTGTGGGCGGTTCTATGGCGATGTCGCTATTTTACCGGCGTAAAAAATGATTCTTGCGCCCGGCGCAAATCTAAAAGGGTTGGTCTGAAGTAGCCTAATTACCCGTAAGTGTGGTTTGGGCGTAACGTGCAATAAACCAATGAGAGTGCCAGCTCCCATACCCTTTAAGAGCCATGAGTGCATTTGAGTATGACGAGTTGATATTTTGACAGCGCTTCTGCAGTCTCCGATGAGACAGATGCACATGAATTTCAAACTTCAAATGGCTCAGTTTATGGCCAGATAATATGGCCTAATTCACACATGGAACAAGGTTTTCTTCCACAACTTCAGAAATACTGAGTCCTCAAATAAATTTCGGCAAAGAAAACTTATATGATATAACATATGATATGCGGTAACTGTGGTTCTATTTAATGATATACACAATACATTATAAACATTGTTTCTTATCAGTATTGTATGCATTATCGTTATCAACTTGTGTTCCTAATATGCATGTGTCCCCCCGTTAATAATCATTGCCATGGACTGTATTATGCGTTACGTGTTTAGTTTGCGTGTGTTTAAACAGATGGACGACACACGCGCGCCCGCTTTCATTAATTATTTTACACATACACACACGCGCCCCCGCATTCATTCATTCTTTTTAACACTCACTCGCGGTAAAACAATGTTTTCTCACGATCAAATACTCATCAATCCTAAAAGTTATGGGCATGTACACGATGTCTGTGTCAAGAAAATATGTGTTTGCTGTACGTGTTTGCAGATGCACTGATTTAAAAGTACAACTTATTACCGCTGTATCAGCTGTTCTTTCCCAAATAATTTACCAAGAATGTGTGGCTAGGTAGATGAGAGAAGCAAAGTGTATGCGCGAGGTGCACGAGCAACATTATGCATGCGCCCTTAAAATAGCATCTGAACAACGCGCCACTGACTTTAAACCAGGTATTTTCTGGTTTGTGGCGCAAGTGGTTTCTGAAACTGCAAAATAGAACCAGGGAACGTTTGCGCCAGAACACGCCTTCCTCCTTTCGCCGAACCGCCCCTTGGGGCGCAAGATCATTCCCTAATTTACCGACGCGCGGCGCAGGAGGGAAAAGAACGCTCTGCGCCAGTTGCAAACTAGCAACGACACATGCGCCAGTGATTAAGTCAATTGCGCCGGATGCAAGATAGGGCCCGTTATGTTTTTAAAGATAACGGGTAAGACGTTATGTTTTTAAACATAACGGCTCCGCCATCAACACACGCGCAGGTAAGAAAACACACACACGCGCACACAACGCAGCGACGCTCGCCCAGGTATAAGACGTTATGTTTTTAAACATAACGGTTCCGCCGTCGACAAACTCTCGTAGGTAAGACGTTCTGTCTATAAACTGTGGAAATTGCGATAAAAGACGGGAAGAGACAATTTCTCACCTCGACAAGAAACGGCAGATCATTCATTTTGTCATATAAAAACCGTTAAATTCAAACACAGCGCGGCGACCAATATAGCGCGTGTCAATAACACAGAATGGTGAATTATAGCTATAGAGTCCACCACAAGACTGCACTTTGTTGCTCAAATGTAATATTACTTTTCCTCCTTGAGCCCCCCGAAATATCTTTACACTTTGTTGCTCAAACTTAATATTACTCTTCTCCTTGAGCCTCCTGAAATTTCTTGCGATATTGATATCCCCCTCTCCCTCCTGTGGATTGTTTTAGTTGTTTTATTTTTCTTAGATATTGTGTGCATGCTATGTGTGACTGTAAGCTACTTCTGCCTGTTTTGGCCAGGACACTGGAAGAGATGTTTAATCTCAATGATGATTATTATTTTCAACTAACCAATAGTAGTTGCCTTGCATTTTATGCATTTTATGTCAATGCACTTTTCAGGAATAAAAATTATATTACAAAAGCAAAAACATAAATCAAGGTGATTCAGGTATTGTATAGCATTTGACAATAAAACAATAAATTAATATAAAATGAAAATGCTAAGAATTACAAAAATATTTACTAATACTAATAATACTTAATAAAGCAAGATATGAAGAGGATAAGACGGAAGGCAGATTATAAGGGACAAACTAACCTTATGTGTTCTGTTGCTTTTCTCTTATCCTGGGACATATTGTATTTTTTGTTTGTTTGAGTGTTAGAATGCTCTGTATTTATGATTCATTTTAGAAAATATTTGGGTTCTTTAGTGTTCATATATGCTAAACTTTAGCAGGAAATATTGCCCTGTTCATATCAATTTTCACTGCACATATAATATTTCCGTATGTTAGTTTAATAATATTGTAGGTTTTCCCTCATTTTTTCATCAATTTCCGGAATAGGCCTTAATGCCAAATTTAGTCAGATCCTTTTTTTTAAACATTTTGTTTTTATTTTGGTGGACATGTTTAATAATGAGGGTTTCTCTCTCTCTCTCTCTCTCTCTCTCTCTCTCTCTCTCTCTCTGGTCAAGAAGTCATCTCTAGCACTAGCAGCTTTGTCAACCAGCTGACTGGCCCACATGACACAGTAGCCAGCCAGCTGGCCGGCTACTGTGCTACTGCATTAATTGCAGCCTTTCACTATTAGCTAATTGCTAAGGCAAAAACACTGATTTTGGATAATATGCAATTAATTGTACAGCCCTAATACGGCATGGCAAATCCTCCTGTATAGAAGGAATGGCCGAGAGGAAGGCTATCCTAAGCAGACAGGCTAGCGACAGGATTAGGGGCTGGTGGGGTTGATGGATGTTGGCGAGTCGGTGGAGAGCGTGTCTCCCACGACGACCTTTGGTCTGGGGAAGATGGGGAGATGTAGGTGGTCTTGACGAGGTGGGCGGTTGAGTCGCGACCCCCCCATGGATGTGCGCCTCAAAGAGACAGATGTGCTTCAGATGTGTTCCGCCTCCGTGCTTCAGGTTGAGGAAACAAAGGGAAGGAATACCTGGAGTGGATTCACACTCTCCACATCTTCTCCTTCTCCACACTGATGGTGAATGTCTCTCGTCCCAATAGGAGGAGCTGACCACTTACTATTTGCCTTATTATTGGAGTTTGAAAACGTTCTTCAATATAAACATGGTTCTCAAAGGCAACTTTAAGAGATTAGGCAGAGTTTTCTATACATGAAGGAACAAGCATAGCGAAATAAGATATGGTCAGAGTGTGTATCTGTGTTTAAGGATTAGTGTTTGTGTGTGTGTGTGTGTGTCTGTGTGTGTGTGTGTGTGTGTGTGTGTGTATGTGTATGTATCTGTGTTTAAGGATTAGTGTTTGTGTGTGTGTGTGTGTGTCTGTGTGTGTGTGTGTGTGTGTGTGTGTGTGTGTGTGTATGTGTATGTATCTGTGTTTACGGATTATAGTCTGTATGTGTGTGTATGCGTGTGTGTGTGTGTGTGTGGGGGGGGGGATTGTGTGTGTGTGTATGTGTGTGTGTGTGTGCCTGCATGCTTGTGAAACTATTACTAGTCTGAGAAGCCTCTGTTCACATTTAGTGTTGTGATTGGTTGTGGTCCTCACCCTTCAATCGCAATGATTAGATTAACATCACTGGATTATGTTTTCTTTTTAAGTACAATTTAGATTTTGTTGTCTTATTAAATAATACTAATAGGAAATATAAGTTTATTCTTGCTTTAAAACAATTTAGATGTTATAATGGTACCGTCTTTCTTCAGTAGGTATTTTATTTATCTAAACAGGATATTAAGGACAGAAAAAACATGATTGAAATTATCGTTTTGTGGGTATGTGATGTGGTTCTTGATGGAGAAAATGGGAGAGGCCCTTTTGTTAAACTAAATTACATGTCAGCATAATGATTATGATTGTTTCAGTATATTTATATTCTGTTTATTTTTGGTTTTATGATTTTTGATAGGTTCAGAGTATTAGCATTATGTTATTGATTTAGACTGTTAGGCCCGCCCAGCAGTTTGTCAGGGTGGGAGCTCTTTGAATAGCTGCTCCTCTCTACACATAAGAACTGGACCTAAACTCTCTTTGTGCATTAACAGAGTCAATGACATTTTTTTATTTTAAATGACAGCCTTTTAAGTAACATAAGAGAGTGAACAAATACTTGGCTACGCTTAAAGATCCGTTGCTGAGGTGTTTATGAATACACAGTATTTGGTCCTCAGGTGTCGTAGTTTCTCTCTATTTGTGCGGAGAACTTTGAACATCAATGTAATTCCTTTCTCATCATTTGATCCAATATAGATAGCCTCTGTAATGGTACAGCAAAGGAATAAAACCGTGTGTGGATGTTGGGTTGGGCGGAGGGAATGGGTGCCCATTCCCTCTGCTGTTACTTACTATTCTGTAAAGAACACTGCCGTGGATCCCCCCTCCTCATGGTTTATTTAGAAACCCAGATGGCTATTTTGGCGGCAGTTAAGAATCTTTTAATACAACAGATGCTAAATTATCAACCTTTCCTTGAAGGCTTTTGGCTCGATATCTTAATGCAGTTATGTCTAAAAGCCTATTATCTTACGAAAATATGTGACCTGCTTGCCCCTATCAGATAGCATAAAGTGCAGCTGAGAGATTCCAAGAGAGGAGGCCTCTTCTTCATCCGGCACGCCAATTCCCCCCTCCTCCCCCCATATCAACCTTTCTTGCAGCAATTTCACTGGGCTGTCAGAAAAACAATTGCTCTTTGTAAGGAGGCAGCGACTGGGGCAACTTTAATTTTAAAGATGTTTTAAATGAGCTGTCTGTGTGTGATGGATGTGCGCTGGAAACCTTGGACCCTGGTTCCTCCTTATACTCCTCATTCTCTTCCTCCACTCAGGGCTGCTATAATGAGACCTCTGTATTGACACTGTCAGCAGCGCTTTGATATGCATCAGGCCAGATTTTTTATTTATTACAATCCCTTCTTTTCCCTTCTGTGTGCATTACCTGGCTGTCCGCGGGAAAGACAACAGGCACGGGATGTTATCAGTAGAAATTGCTGTGTCATCTGCAAACAGTGGCGTTCTGGCAGGCGACGCGAGGGCTTTCTCTCTCCCGTCCATACAGCACAATCAGCCGCCCATCCATTAACCCCCGCCAGTCGATGGGGTGAATTCTATCCCAGGGTCGATCGAATGTATTTCACCGCCCTCTGAATAATCAGCATTTAAAGTATCTATATGATACTTGACACAAATCCTGGTCTCTAAACATCTGGGAGCAAATCGATAGTTCTCCTCACGGAATGGGTGCTGGATCATCCCTGGAGCTGCATTAAGACTTTAGGGGTACTTAAATTAAAGAACAAAGCAGAGTATGAACAAAACAAAGTATGAACAACCCCCCACTACTACTACACTCACATGCTCTAACATAAGTGGGTTTTATTCGCTTTACAAATACTTGTACACAGAAGCTATGAGTAGGGGATTGATATAGTATTTTCTATGGTCTACATACCTCTGTGAAATAGGTCATCTGGAGAATTAGTTTTAAAGGTTTTTGATTCCATCTTTTGCACAAAATATTTTGACTTGAATATTTTGTTTTACACCTAAAGCTTGTCACTACAACACCAGTCACGAGTCGGGTCTACATAGGTAGACAATTTGTGATGTCACAAATGAGCTGTTAGATGTATATCAGTGGTAAATGTTAGGAGGTTGTGATGAGTGCGAGAGATACTGTCTCCCTATTTATTAATAATGTCATTCATTCATAATTGGTGAAAAAAACACTGATCTTGTTATGACAAGATAAGTAAAAAAAATTATATAAATATTTTAAATGATTTATACAATATATATATATATAAAGGTTTTAAACTAAATGTTCTCATTCACAATCAACAATGCAAGCACAAGGACTATTTTTGATCTCCTCCATGCAACACTTGTGATGTTCTTGCAAACAGTTGCTCATCCTTCTGCTTTGCATGCTGGGAGTTTTAACACAACATTTACACTTGGTGAGCTGAGTGTGAAATGCAATCAACCATACATATTCAAGTAAAAACTGTTTTAATGTTCTAGTCATAACATACTAGATTGTCATCTCTGCAACATTGATTATATCAGCTTTCTTTGTTTTGTTTTTGGTTTAATCAAATTGTTGCTTTTTTACATAAAAGCCATTCACAAGCAGTGTGCTGTTAGAGAGACTTTAAACATGAACAGATTTGCATTGAAATCATGCTCATTAGAACAATTTGAAGTTTGTTTGGCAACTGCTAGTTATATCCAGAGGGGACATTTAGCACAGCATGTCCTTGGTCTCAGAGGATGTTTGGAACCGTCTTTCGGTCCCATGATGTAGAAAAACACAATCTGCATAATTGGCAGAAGACACGCATACATGTGGTCCAACTCTTTTAGGTAATAACTGTTGAAAAACGCAAAATTCAATCAAGACAATCTGTTGCAGCGTTGGGTAAGCAGGTTGTGTTGAAGGATCCGCTCTTTCTGGAGAGTGGTAGTCTCTATGTTACTCTGCTTCCATTGAAGTTGGGAGAATCTGGGAGGCATTTATTGTAATTACCACTGACACTGGCATTTTAGATAGATGTCAGGAAGAAGCAGGTAAAGGGGCGTCTTGCTCTATGATGTCTCTAGGTAGCCTGTGGACACTGGGGTTCAAACCCAGAAGGTTTTAGCTGGAAGTCAAACACCCTTACCAGTACCCTATCCCATAGTTTTTGTAGTAGTCGTAGTTGTACAAAGTAGTATAAGTAGTAATACAAAGTAATATAAGATATTAGCACGTTATAGTATTAGTAGCATAGTACATGCAGTAAATGTAGATGTGTGAGCCAGCCTATGTGTCATGATCCTCATCAAGAGTAGTAGATGTGGTGGAAGGTGTTTGGAACCGACCAGAACCAGATAAAAATACCTCACTCAAACCACTGTCTCCTGTTGTTACAGTTCATCACCAGCCAAATTAATGCTCTCACATGAGACATGTGCTAAGTTAATGAATGGGAACCGGCAGCATTAGAGTCCAGTATACTGATGAGCACGCTGGGGTTCATGTTTGCAGGGGAAAGGCCGTTTATCTTTATAGAAATTAAGTCTGAAGTGGAAACATTTATTTTAATGATAATGTTAGTGTTGCTTCTGCGTTACGTCACCCCAGCGTCGAGGGAGCAATGTGAATGGAGGAGTTGAATGATTTTTTATGTTTCTGAATAAAACAGGCAAAGAATCCATCTCAGTCCACCCCTAGGTTCAGAGTTTTCACCGCATCTTGGCTGTGACGTTGCAGATTGATTGTATGTGAAAACAAAATAAGATTGTAAATATGCTTTTTGAGTTCTTGTAAAGAGGATTTAGTAGGTTACCCATGAAGTAATTTGTAAATTCCTCAAATGCATAAAATAAAAATAAATAAAAAACATTACCATTACATCTTTTTCTTTTTTTTTGCAAATGGCGATAGATATGGATATTGTAGCAGCAATGGCTCAGCAACGACTCTGCTCCTGACAATTTTGTCATTTAGAGGAAGCTTTGCGGCTCCGCAGCGACTTACAGGGAATTATTTTGGAGCAGCATGTCATCAAGGAGTAGGTAGGCGAAGGGGGCAACCTGCTGCGACGCCTCCAGGGGTACTGCAGACACTGGGGGTAATTGGAGGGTTACTCTCCAATCTTGGAATATCTGGCAACTCGACACTTTGGGTCGTGGCTAAGGTGTCAAGGTGCTGTGGAGAGTGATCTATATCTGGGCCCATTCTGACCTTCCATCCTCTCCCACCACCACCGCAGCCTTCTCCCAGACTTCCAGTGAAATATTTGACATAGGTGCGTAACCTCCGACAGCTGTCAACAAGCCGCTTGTTGCTCTGCCTGGTGATACTCTCCCCTCAGTGTGAATGCGTGTGTGTCTGTGTGTGTTTGTAGGCGCCGTGGGGTTCAATAACAAGCACTTTGAGTCGGCCGTCAAGGTGAGATTAGTGGCTATAAACCAAGCCTCAGACTACTGGTTTATTCTGTTTCCTGCTTGGCTTACTGAACTTTTTGAATTTGCCAGCCAGGTGTTTTCAACGAATTCCTTACAAACCTTTATTTTACTACAGTTTGTCAAACCTTTTTTTTTCAGGATAGAAACAATAAAAGTTGGTTTACCTGTGACATGTGATGAAGCTAACACGAGTTGTGTTAAAAAAAAGTGGGAAGGCTGAATTCAGGGTGGTTGATGATGTTCAGTGTATCAGGTTCCAGGCCGGGGTTAAAGCCATCCGGTAGACAGTTCTCCGGTTCTCTAACTGAGGCAATGCCTTGGCAATACCACCGTGGCTTCATGACTACTAACTACATGACTGGCACCATTACCTACTGTTGAAGTGACTCAACTTCAACATCTATGCTATATTTAATTTAGACACAGTTATTTTGAGAAAGCTGTTAAAATTAAAGTGCAATTTTTGGAATTCATGAAATCTATATCCTTAATGCAAATAAAAGTTACTAGTTCTTTGTCAAGATACTTTCTGATGCATTTGGCGTCAATACGGCCTTATTCAACTTGTACTTTTCATTCTTGAAAGCCTGAATGTTTTGTAGTTCTTTAGCTTCTAGTTCTAGAAGGAACCTTATTAGAGCTGTGTTGCTGTCTTCATATATCCCATCCTATAATTTTTTTTCATTTTAACAGAGAGTAACGTGATAGAAAATACATCAAAAGTGTGATCAAACAATCCATTAAAAGATCTATTCTCATTTTCCTCTCAATTCAATATTTTTTGTATACATCACTAATTTCAGGAGTTTAAATTGAATTAAAGTGAGTGCAGTTGCAGTGTTTTCAATAGATCTCTCTCTTCAGAGCCAGGGTGCCTGTCTCTGAATGAGGCCAATACGACTAATTAAAACAAAAGGCGGCACCACCATTGTCTAAGAGTGTGGAATAAATAAGCTGTCTCTCCAATCAGTGAAAAGTGTAATGAAGTGAATAAAATATATGAAAGCGGCCTCTTTTGTTTTGCTACAGATGATGTGTTATTTTCTGAGCCGCAGAAAGGGTCACCTTTCTAAATCATATTAATTATTTACGCTAATTATGCAGACAGAGAGAACCACATCCGCTCATCAGCAGAACCAATGCCACAGAAAGGAAAGAAATAGAAAGAAAAGCACACACGCACACACACATATACATACACACACACACACACACACACACACACATGGATGTGGCTGTTTCCCCAAACCGTTACCAACTTAACTGTCAATTTACCTTAAACAGAAACGTACAAATACAATTTTTTGTGTTTATTTGTTGGCTTTGATTTCAAATAATTTGTAACATGGCATGCATTATGAAACGTGATCAATTAGCTTCAGGTGTTGTTACGTTGAAGAAGTGAAAATAGTAATTCTGCTCCAATTGCTGCGGATAGTCTGACCTTTGATCTGTCGATGTGCGCACACAATGCTTAATGTGCAAATTGTATTCTCTGATGAAAATATCTGGAATATCTATTGTATTTATTTTGTCGGGCTTCGTATATTATTGACAACTATTGTTGTTATTATTATTATGAGCTGAAATTCAAAATAAGAACTATTTTATTGATCCCAGGTGAGAAAGTTGATCATTTAGAACATAAATATATATTATTGCCTTTGTCTTTGTCATTGTTCTTTCTTTCTCTCTAAGGGGTATTAGACATGAGACTACATATTGTTATTGTCTTATGTAAAGTGAATACAGCAGTTTGTTTCTTGTATAAGGCTAACACAGTATTGTTTGTTTCTTGTATAAGGCTAACACAGTATTGTTGGTTTCTTGTATAAGTCAAATACAGTATTGTTCGTTTCTAGGCCAACCCGCAATACGTGTGTTTGTGGTTCTCCATGAATGTCATTGTTCTGCCAAGGACAACAGAGACCATGACCTAGAAAAATAACCTGTTTGTTGCTGTCGACCAAAGACCCTGCCCCTCCGTAACACACTCTCACAAACATACACAAACATACATAAACACACACTTTTTCTCTTTTAGTCCTAGCTCTTTTAGTAATAGCTTTTAGTCCTAGAAAAAACCTTGGTAGCTAAAATGCTACAATTTCTCTGCTACAGAAATGTCACTATTTGTTTAAGACGCTGATTGAGCTCATTTAGAGAAACACTGTGTACAATTATTTTTTCTTGGGAGTGTTTGGGTTGTAAATGCATGTACATTTATGTTGGCGAGATGTTTATTCTTGTTTTCCTCTGCATTTGTGACCTTTCCACAAAATCATCTTGAATATTTGATATAAACAATAAATAACTAATTAGTAGGATGCAAACAAATATTCCTGAATGTAAACGAAAGCATAAAATTGTAATGAAAATATTCCATTGTTGGACAGGGGCTGTAAGGGGAAGTCCGTGCATGATATCTCGGTTAAAGATCTGCATGTAGTCTTAGGAGACCAGGAACTAAAATACTGATTCACCGTACAGCGTTCAACCTTGTAGTGTATTCAGTGGCGATTGCAGTGGTGGGGGGGCCTAATGCTCGTGCATGTGTCGAACAGCGGGCGACACCTCATCATCCTAAAGCCGGCCATACACTGGCGCCGAAGCGCCGTGGTGCGCATTTCACGCGCTCCAATTGCCGCCCCTAGCACCAATAGGAAGCGGCGCGCTGCAGCACCGTTGTGATATGTTTTGAAAGAAGCAGATCAACTAACGTAGTCGGTATAGGTTACCATAACGTTATACCAGTTGTTTTATGACTACATATATGGCCCTGATGCCCATGATCCTTTGTTGCTTACAATGATCGTAACATTAATTCATAGTTAATTTATGCACTGTCGGGCACTTTGTTTACGGTTTAGTCACTTTACACACTTTATTTACTTTCATTGCTCATTCTTTTTGCATTGTGGGATTATTAATCTAGTGCATCAACAATCTCCATTTGTATAGGAGCTTGTATCAAGCCGGGATGTACCAAACAGCTTTAAAAAGCGCCTTTTCAGGGGCGGCGACGCTAGGAGATAGAACAGTGGCAATAATAGCACGCGTTTACATGGACACATCTGATCCGAATAGAAGTGGAAGAACAGCTCAATTGGAATAGAAAATTATCATATATACGCCTCAATCGGAATAGAATTCTCTGATCGGAATACAATTCTATGCGGAATAGAAGAGGTTGTGTAGTCCGCTATAATCGACATGTATACACTTATTCCGATTAGTTTGGGGTGGGTGCGGCTACTTTTTAACTTAGAGCAGCTGCAGTAGTTTGCAATTGGTCCACTCCGTCGGTACTTGTATGCACACCCAACTTGACCGCTGTCAAGGAAAGCGGATTTTTGTCTGATTCACGTCTTTCTTATCACTCCCCAAGTAATCCGGTAATTTATCAACCCCAGTGTGTCCGGTTGCTAAGCAACGTCAACGTCTTTGGCGGACTATTTCTCTGCTGATCAACACTACGAATGGTAATTGTAAAGAGACACACCGTGTGAAGAAATGTTTTCGTTTTGGCAAGGAGCTGTGTAATAAGCAGAATAATGTATAGAACGTCGCCGGTCATTATCGAAAATAATACCCTTCAGGGCGAAGCAAGACACCTCCGCTTCGCTTCGGGGTCCGGTTCGCCCTGCCGGGGCTTATTTTCCCGATAACGACCGGCTTTCTGTACAACATTATCCCTTACATATATCATACAAGTCCAGACTAACATAACGGTTGTGCGCGAGAGACATACGAATGTACGCTTACCACTTTTGCAAATATATATATACAGTACGTTCAGATTGCATGATAGGAATAGATCTATTCCGATTAGTGATCGAGTCGGACCAGAAATGTCCATGTAAACACGGCTGCTTTTGAAGCACTTAAGCAAGCAGCAGCAGCGCCATTTTGCGAATTCCCTACTAGAGGGTGGTAGGTACAAACAATACTTTATTAAAGCATGCAATTGTGATGTAGAACAAAATAAAAATAAAACATGAAGTACTTTCATGATATTGAAGCCTACAGCGGTAATTAGCGAACTTGTGTGGTGCGTCCTTATCATTTGTTTACCCATGTGCCATGGCAACTCGATTGCTACCTGCTGAAGTACTCTCAGTGGCCATTGGCCCCGCGGCCTCATGGGGTCCGGCGCCTATGAGTGTAGTTCAAGGAGACCAGGAGCTGGTAGACTGATCCTTATGATGCACTGATCATTGTAGTTCAAAGCCTGCCAAACTTCCTTGTTAAAGGTCCCATGGCATGCTACTTTATGGATGCTTTAATATAGACTAGAGTTTTCAACCTCTAGTTGTAATTATCAGGGGGAATTGCTCAATGGAATGTGTAGTCTACTATGCATGCAAATCAGTTATTAAATAGCTTTTACTGTTATTCAGGGCTGAAAAGTGCATTGACATTTTTAAATTCAAGGCAACTACTATTGGTTAGTTGAAAATAATTATCATCATTGAGATTAAACATTTCTTCAGGTGTCCTGGCCAAGACAGGCAGCAGTAGCCTACAGTCACACATAGCATACACACAAAACATAAGAAAAATAAAACAACTAAAACAGTCCGCAGGGGGGAGGGGGGATATCAATATCGTAAGACATTTGGGGAGGCTCAAGGAGGAAATTAATATTAATTTTGAGCAACAAAGTGTAAAGACATTTCGTGTGTAGTCTTGTGGTGGACTCTATAGACATAATTCATACTGTGTTAGTGACATGTTTTTCGTTGTGTTATAGGGACACTGTCTCTGTAAGATCACGTCACTTGTGGGATGATATGCCGGTCGGCGCAATGTTTGAATTTATTGTTTTTATATGACAAAATGAACAACCTCCCGTTGCTTGTCGAGGTGAGAAATTGTCTCTTCCCTTATTTTATCACAATTTCTACAGTATATAGACAGAACGTCTTACCTGGGAGAGTTTGTCGACGGCGGAGCCGTTATGTTTAAAAACATAACGTCTCACCTGGGCGAGTGTCGCTGCGGTGTGTGCGCGTGCATCTGTGTTCTTACCTGCGCGTGTGTCGGTGGCTGAGCCGTTGTGTTTAGAAACATAATGTCTTACATGGACGAGTGTGTCGCTGCCTTTATCTTGACATGTGGTGTGTGTGCACGCGTGTGTGTGCGCGTGTGTGTGCGCTTCCGTGTATGTGTCGCTGCCTTTGTCTAGACGTGCTGTGTGTGCGCGTGCATGTGTGTGCGTTTCCGTGTATGTTCGTGCGCATGTGCGTGTGTGTGCGGTGTGTGTATGCGGTGTGTATGTTCATGCTTGCGGTGTATGCATGTGTTCGCGTGTGCTGTGTCCGTGTGTGAGTGGCAGGCTGCTTGGCACATGCGCACATGAGTAACTTGAGTAACTGGTGCGAAAGGCCTGCTATTATAGTAGTAGGATTCGTCTCAATCATTCTCAATGTTAACTTTGTGGTGCTTTGCTGCATGTCCTCCCCTCTATCTCCCATGCCTTCATAACTATCTTACTCTATAATAAAGCATAAAAATTAAAAATCATAGTGGAATCACTCAGTATTAAAGTATCAGTTAATGCCACACCCAGAGTGTGTATCTTCCTTAAGAGATGCAGGTTAATTGTAGAATCCTGTAGAATCCCAAATATAATTACAAATATAAATGAGATGTTAAGTCATTAGCAATTAACAGATAATTCGATCAAAGTCATTCCTAGCTGTGTAGCGCCCCATGCTTGTTTTCTATTCAAGCATGCAGTTCTTACCCTAGTTACACCGCTGAAGGTAATTATGGATTTGATGATGAGGGCCTCCTCGTCTACAGATGTAGAACCTGCTCTCGTTAAGAGTGGCTAAAATGGCAGCTAGCCATTCATCCCACATGAGCCGTTAGGCGCGGTGCGTCCTTGGCGGCCTTCAGAGGGTACGCTATGAAATATAGAGGCCCTGTGGGCTGCTGTTACTTAAGCAAATGTAGGCGTGGGCGCAGGTCACACAGTGGTGGTAACAGGGAAAATAGAGTAGGGGATTTGGGAGTCTGCTGATGGTACAGAGCAAGAGAAGACCCGTCAGTATGAAACAAAACAAGAAAGAGAAGAGCCAACCTTCTATACACATACAGAGCAACATAGGTTGTGACGGGTCATTTGTCCATTGCATGTCACAGTACAAAATGTCAGGCAGGAAAGACCTCTCTTTGAGTAGCTCTACAGAGAGAAACTTCCAGAACAAAGCTTTCTATTCTTTTTATTTCTGGTAAATGTGTTTGTGTGGCTCTGTAATCGAGGCAGAAATGTCACATTGTGATTCACCACCGAGATTGGGGCCGCTAACCCCTCCATTAATAACCTATTTTCTGGAAGTCTCCGTCCACGGCCACAGCCATCAGATAAACGGTTGGCTTGGACAATCTGTGGCCTAGAACATGAAGGGACTATACAGACCTAGCACGGCCACAGAGCTTCAGATACATTTGTTTTGTGAAATGTTATTTAGGATTCACTGCTCTTACATCAATAAAAACTATTTTTGTATTGTCTGTTTTATGAGTAGTTGATGTATGAGTAGTAGATCCTGGTGGTCTTGAAATCTAATTAGTAATGCTCATTCTTTCTTCTCCCAGTGCTAGCAAAAACATTTAGTGATGTATTAAAGTGACAAAGTGTTCCTGGGCAGAGGGATCTCTGAAGCTAACTGAGCTCTGTACTGAAATTAGTGAGTGATGATCGATGGCGTCACTAACTCACAAAGCCAAGACTTTTTACCATTCAATGGGAAGAACTGCAAATCCTCCTGATAAGTATGCAGGAGACTTTCCGAATTGTATAACCCTTACTATGGCTACTAACAATGCCCAAAACGGTTGTGCAAGTGTGTGAGGCATGTAGGATAGCTTGGCTGGCTGGCATGAGGGGGAGGGGTTCTAGTAGTCAGTAGTGCTTATTGAAAATAAATGACCATAGAATATATCACTAATAGGTTGTGATTTTATTGCTAACATTGTTGAAATCACCATCAATCAGCTTTGACGACAGATATGTCCAGGTTATTTGAAACTACGAGCGAGTCACTTTTACACATTGCATCTTTAATACACTTTACAATCAGGTTATCCATTAATATTGCAATATTTAACATTTCAACTTACTCGTAGCAGTACAGAACCTCCCTCTCTGTTTAGAAGAACGTCCCAAGAACGTTCAAGGGCATGTCTTGTCTTACAATCGACACCCCCAAAACCCCTTCCACTGATGCCGCCCACAGGTGAGCAACGCTGAGTCAATGAGTTCCCATCAAACAGTTGCACAGCTAGTCCACCTCCTAAATTGGAGGGGCTCAATCTTACACATTGCAACAAAAAAAGTATGTCTGTTTGGAAGACTAAAAGTCGATGCTGTGTTAGGTAGGCTCTCCTGTTTTGGGCGAGTTTGTGTCCTGTATGCATTTTAAATAAATAAGAATAAGATGTGTTTAGAACTCCATTCTTCCCTGAGGAAACATTCAACAACTCTCTTGACCTTCAATGTCTGAGATAGAAATACATTTTGTCTCGAAGCCTTCAGAGCATCTTGTGAGCTCAAACAGCAGACAGGGTTATACTTCATGTCACCGACAAGCCTTAGGAAAACGACAAAGTTAACTTTGTCAAGTACACAAACTCAAAGTAAGAGGAATGTAAGCTCAGAATGTAAATGCCAACATGATTGACTATATATGCTACAATTTCAAAATTTCATATAATTTACAATAGATTATATCAGAGACTGATATGGGTATATATAAGTGGATATACCGTACATATTTCTTACGCATGTTTTATTTGTATTTATTGATCGATCGATGAACCTCCGCCGTGCTCTTGTAAACGTACCCATCCTCTATGGATCTATTGATTCCATCGAGAATTTTAGATAACTGCTATCGTTTTAAACAGCCCTTTGTAAACTTTTGTTTTAAAAGGTAACTCAAAAATTAAAATCAACATACTAATCATTTAATTTTGATTTATATGCCCCTCTCTCAGTACGCTCTCCAGTTATATTTTAAACTAGATTGTGCAGCAAAATAAATCAGATTTTATGCTTTTGATTGCTGCTCACGCAAAAGTGTCTGCTAAATGACTACACGTCAATTCCGTTGATTATAATTCATATTATTATACATTTCCCCCCAGAGTTTTTCCTGGAGCTTCTGAACAACACGGAGCGATCGTTCAGCACCATGTTCCAGCGCACCTACGGCCTGTTCTACCTGCAGAACTCGGAGGTGTTCCAAGAGCTCTTCAGGGAGCTCAAACGCTACTACACGGGAGGCAACGTCAACATGGACGAGATGTTCAACGACTTCTGGACACGGCTGCTGGAGCGCATATTCCAGACGCTGCACTCCCAGTACCGCTTCAGCGAGGACTACCTGGAGTGTCTGAACAAGTACAGTGAGCAGCTCCGGCCGTTTGGGGACACGCCCATGAAGCTGAAGCCCCGCGTCACAAAGGCCCTCATCGCTGCGCGGACCTTCGTCCAGGGTCTCATGGTGGGCCGTGAGGTGGCCAGCCGGGTAACCAAGGTAAGGATCCTCTTTTCAGACCGTGTCCTATGTTCTAGCATTTGTCTAGTGTCGATTGCATAAGAGGGAGTTGTAGGCTGTTGAACCTGGGAGGGGCTTGCTGGGAACGCCACAAAGACAAGCGCTGCCACGTCATTGGCATTATCCGATCACAAAGCGGATACCTCATGGTCTCATGGTGTTTGATCATCACTACATGTTGATGGGATTCAGGGGACACCTTTGATCCAATTGTCAAAGTCAAAGTGTTCTGTTACCAGATTTGCATGGTCAATAATTGTGCACATTCAAATTCATTCGTGATGAGGCATGAGTTATTTTCCAAGCAGTGATGATAAATGCAAACAAAGCCTTGTAGCAAAGGTGTGATCTAATATTTAATATAACACAATACATTTATAATGACGCTTTCGTCCAAAGCTAATTACTATATTGGTGCATTCAACAGATGAGATATAACCTGAAAACAACTCGATTTCTTACAATAATTTACAATTGACAGTTAACAGCATTAATGCGTACTGCTACTCACCATGGTCAGGTGACACCAGAGATTATCTATATATCCCAATATATTGACTTCATGTAAATAGGTAATAAACGCAAAACAAAAAGTGGGACGAGTAGTGGTTCCTCTGCATTTGCCTGGCTTAAGGAAGAGTGACAAGCAGTGGCTGCTGGTGAATTTTATTTTAGGGGGGGCTGAAAGTTTGTAAAGCAAACCCCTGTAGGGGGTCTGGGGGCATCCTCCCCCCGAAGATTATTTTGTGATTTTCATATAAAAACGAAGCATTCTGGTGCATTCTGACAAAATGATAAAGACAAAAGAGAACATTTCCTTACAAAGACGAATGGAGCCGGGAAACTTTTAACAAAAAGTTTCCCAAACTTTTAACAAAAAGTAAAAGTTTTAACTTAATTTATTTGCCTTGTAGAATTCAGTAAGATTAAAAGTGCAAATACATCAATAATAATTGGGAATTATACACAAGTTAACATTCTCTCTCTGTCTCTACCTGTATATGTGTTTGTGAGAGAGTGAGAGTGAGAGAGAGAGAGAGAGAGAGAGAGAGAGAGAGAGAGAATGTGATTCTAAAAGGGGTGAGTGTGTAAGGGCCAATCTATTGTGTTGGTAACTTCACTCATAAATCTATCTACAGTCAAGTATGCATTTAGACAAATACGATAAAATATCAATATAATATGGGCAACCTTTTATGTGTGGTTGTTCAAGAAACACTGAAGGCATGATGAGTTTACCCACTTAAAATGGGCAGGGATGCATAATGTTAGTGTTAAACACTGTTTTTTAAGCTATCCATTGTGCCTCGCCTAACCAGGATGTCCAGGACAGAGTAAAGCAAGCTAGATTACACCACTGGCAATATATTATAAAAAATAACATATATTATAAAAAATAACACAAATACAGTCTTTCATGCATATGTTCTCATAACAAAGCTTTGCTTTGAGAAGGATCAAATAATATAAATGTTATCTTACCTAATAGTCTGCACACTGCTTGTGAAGCTCTCGAGGGCCCTTTTGATGAAGACGGCATCAATGTCCTTCTTCTGGAGCTTCTGGTACAGAATGTCGACATGGGGCATGATGTTGTGAAAAAAACACAGGAAAAAAATGAAGTCTTCGTCCTGTAGCATCCTCATGTAGCCAAATGCCTCTCTTACACTGAGCTGGTCAAATGGACCATGTGAACCCTTCTTGATGGCTTCAAAACATTCAAGGAGGTCATCTCGGTTCTCGTACACAGTGTTGACGATCCTGCTGTTAAAATTCCACCTTGTAGATGAAGCTCTGGGCAGTCTTCGTGAAACAATCTTGTCCAGAACGCTGCACCGCTTCGGTGACCGGGAAAAGAATGACGCAATACCGCTCAGATCGGAAAAGAAAATGTTGACTTTTTTGATGCGGGAGGTAGCTTGCTGCATGATCAAATTAAGCTGATGTGCATAGCAATGCACATAATGGGCATTCTTAAAATGTTCACGCACCTTTTGCTGCACACCAGCCTTCTCTCCCCTCATCCCACTGGCACCATCGTAAGCTTGTGCAACGAGTTTCATTTTGTCGTTGATCCGAGATGGGAATAAACTCAAAAAAACGTTCCTGCACTGCATGGTTGTCATCAATGTATCGAAGCACAAGCACCAGCTGTGTCTGCGTGGAGACGTCCGTAGTTTCATCAGCTTGGATGGCCAGATAGCGAGCTGACTTGACCTCCTCCACAATCCTTTCCCGTGCGACCGCTAGCATACATTCCAAAAGCTCGTTCTGCACTGTCTTGGATGTGCCCTTGAACACCGTGGCATTTTTCAGGTGGTCATCGAAAACTTCATCCAACTGTGCCACGAAGTCCACCAATCCAAGAAAAATACCTGGGTTTGTGGAGCCCTCTGTCTCATCCTTGCCTCGCAAAGCCAACTCGAACACTCCGCAAAACTTCACGAGTTGGATGAGCCGGTTGAGGATGTGTCGGTTCTTGCTCACCTCATCGTTGTGGCGACGAACAGCTAGCCGGTATCCCTCGTCCAGTTGAGTGGCAATGTTCACCCTCTCAATAGTCGCAAATCTCAAGCAGCTATCCATGTGGATCTTTGACATCTCATGCTTCTTGATTTTCTCAGACAGATGGTGCATATCTGTCACACCAGTCGATACCCAAACAGTGCTGTCTGTCGTCAGGGTGTCAGGGTGGAAGAGAAGGCAGTGGTAGCAGAAGACTGCGTTAGCTTCTACACAACCTGCTAGGCAGCTTTTTTTTTACCAATTTGTTGAAAATCCTCGGTTGTAGGACTTTCCCCCCTTTGTAGAAATTTGTTTAATTATTAATTTTGGTCTTGGAGGTCCTGATTGTTTTAGTGCCAATTTGTCTGAACTGGATCGTCGACTAAAAGGAACTTCTTTCAGAGACGCAACGGAATTGCACACATTAGCAGCCGTGTTGAAATTAGCGAGTGACTTGATCGAAGATATCCCTTCGCGCTCTTTGCTCAGTTACGTATGACGCAAGCACGTTAGGGCGAATCCCAAATCCCCATTGAAAATGCATTGGAGGCTCATTTTCCGAAAAAAAAAGTTTTAACATGACAGTCAATGGGAGAATGCTTGGGTGATTTTCCACGTCAATGAATTCGTCCAGAGAGGCGGGACCATTTGAAAAGCGACTTGAATCTGACGATTCTGATTGGACAATGACAGATAATATGTCTAGAACACTGAAAACTACTTTTGCTGTGATAGAATTTGTTAGAAAAAAAATCCTCTTTCTCCCAGTTGGTAGTGCGTCACCCAAATCGCCCCTATACAACATCCGCCCCTGGTGACAAGGCAATATGAGTAGAACAGAATTGCGTTTTGGTATAACTGGTTGATCGGATATTTCCAGCACAGAAAAATTCATTTAACATAGTTTATTTTCAGCTGTACAGAAAGGGACCTTTTCTAAAAGTGGAAAATTATAACGGATGGAAATGTGCTGACTTTCTTGGGTATACTTTGTTGAAAGTATACCCATACCCATAAATAATATGATTGGAAATTAGCTTAATAGGTGAAATAGTCGATTTCATATTCTGTCTCTCTCTGTTAGCGTTCATCTGCATTTCCATCTTCAAAAATGAATTAATCTCTTTCTCTCACTCTTTCTCTGTATACATTTATACCTAAATAAAAGGTTAAATGTTTCATTCTTTTTTTTGTATGGGCTTGTTTTGAAAGCTTGAGGGCCCAGGAAGGATTTGCCTTTGATTGGCAGAACTGGTGTGTGTGTGTGTGTGTGTGTGTGTGTGTGTGTTTGTGTGTGTGTGTGTGTGTGTGTGTGTGTGTGTGTGTGTGTGTGAGATTGTGCTTCCACACATGTTGTCTTTGTGTAGGCGTGCATGCTTGCATGTGTGTGTATGTGTATGTGTGTGTTGGCTTGCATGCATGTGTGTGCATGTGCCGCGGCACGGTGAAAGTGCCCGGGTAGAGGAGGGCGTTTGAAGAGTGTTTTAGAGCGTTAGACCGAAGGCGCTTGGATCACGGCGAGGTTTCTGTTTACAGCACGACTTCTCAGAGTAATCCGCCTACCGTGGGGACTTGAAGATGATTGTCTCTGAATGGATGTTGGAAGTTTCCCTAACCCTTCTGATACTTCTAGTTCATGTTTTTTTTGTGGCGATTCATCAGGAATTGTAGATTAGAAATGTTATGGATTAGAAATGTCATTTGAAAAATCTTTTTTGATTTCATATGGAACATGTTGTGTTACACATGAGATTATGGTTTATCCTCCATCCTAAACAGTTTGGAAAGGTTTTTTTCACCTCGAATAGCGGGGGAAGAAAACACCAGACCCAAATATGTCAAGTTCCGCTCTGAGCTACAGAGAACAATTTCTACATCAACTGTTTTGTTTTACAACGCACAGCTTTGATGTGTGATCTGAAATATACAAAGTGCCGTTTCCACGTTAACAAAACGAATGGCAGCCCACTCCCTGCCGTCTCCCTCTGCTGAAACCACACAGCAGTATGTCAGCTAGTAAAGTCAACTTCATTTGTACAGCCCTTTCTCACCACCACAGTGACAAACAGCTTTACGTGCACACATTTGTCACATTAGAGGACAGCCACTCTAACGCCCCTCACCCTGAACTCTGTAGCCCCACGGGGAACACCCCCACTGGGCTTGTTATGCAGTATGCTGCCGTACGAATCCTCAAGAGAGGTGGGCAGGACAGGACACACATGAACTCATTATAACATATAAAAAGTGTTGAGTTAAGAATAGTCAGAGTCTAAGGTGAAAACCTTTACGAAAACACCAAGATGATGCAAGGTCTATTGTACCACGTTTTTTATCGTGTTATTTAACAAATGTGTATCTTAACTGTTATTCCGTAAGAAGGAAGTTTGATCTTTAACCAGACATTCTTAATTTATAGAGTGTGATAAATAATTAGTATGTTGGAATACAAGTTAATAATGGAAATAACCTCAAGAATAATGTCTTGGTATTTAAATGAAATATGAAGTATATTAACTCTATGTTTAAAAAGTGTCTTTGATAAATTAAAAAGGTAAAACTGAACGTTTAATTAAAGAAATGACCTGGCTATATCATTGCCTATAGACTGCTAGGCTATCCCATTACCTCCTTAATAACATGTAACTTATTAAATGTATTGTTCATCCCATGCTGTCGGCGTATGCTCACCGTGAGAGCATACGTTTGAGAGCTTTAATAGGTTAGCATTAGAGGGTAAAAACACATTGGTGAAAGGAATAGAAATACAGAGAATCTCTTACTATTAGGACTCCTAGAAGTGACCTGAACTCAACATGCTCAGGTATAAAAAATGATATATATACTACGTTTGAAATATACAATTAGGAATTGTACACAAGAAGGAAATGTATATTATTGTGTATACTTGTACAATTTGGGTCCCAGAGAGTGCTTCTGGAAAGCACGCAGATATGTAGAGAAAGGAGCCCTACATGCCACCAGCTCTGTGCCTCTGCAGAAGCACCCTTCACATTATCAGAGTCATCCCGTTGTCTTTTGCCATCTCATCCGGTGGCCCCAGGGCTCACTAGCGTCACGGCACTCTCTTCTTCTTCTTCTTCTTCTTCTTCTGACGAGTGTAAAATGAGCCGTCTCAGCCGTGGGGGCCCAAGGCTTTTAAGCGATGGCCACTGTAGAGCCAAGCCCCGAGCGACACCTACCCATCAATGATGAGGCGACGGCAGGACACCTCTGCGCTTGAAGGAGGGCCGACAGGCCAGAGGGGAGAGGGTCGAGGGGGAGGCTGGATTGGTGTTTGACGGTACAAACCCCCTTGACGCCCGTATCCACCCTCCCGTGGCCCTTAACTTGCTGCACACTCCTCTTCCGAAGAAGAGAACTGCAGTCTCACTGTTAGCTACCAATAAACATGTTTTACTGTAACGATTTCCTTAAGATTTCACTCTGGGGGAAATACTTCTTATCCCCCTTATAGACCAGGCCTTGCATCGAGCAGTAAGGATACACTCTCTCTCTAACCAATGAGAGCTGTTGTACTGAGCCTGTCTAATGTGCAGCAGACCGTGCATCTAGATAGTTATTTCTAAGTGATGGACAGCCAAAATCCACAATTGACTCCTAATAATATTTTGAAGTGTTATCAAGGTCTATAGATTTCCTTCAATTCCTCCAAGCTGATTAAATTATGTACTCAATTGTGTATTATCCTGGATACGTAGCCAAACGGGGGACCAATGCCGTGCATTCACATTACAGCAGCAGTCTAATCCAATGAAGCATTTCAGACTTTGGAGGAAGTACAAACTACGAAAAGACGTGAGGAGGCGGGGGGGGATTGAGACCAAACCCCAAAGTACTCAGTATTTTCAAGACTTAGCCGACTTTGCGATGTAATGCTTCTTGGCATTTTCCTGACAATATCTTTGCTAGGTGTGTCGTAGATTCATCCCTCTGTTTAATGTTTTTTATGTTAATAGATCCCTTGTCATTGACTTCCGTCAAGATAGTGCATGGATTTCTACATGCTTGGTGTATTTCATTTTGCTAAATGAATTAGGTGAACACATCTTGAACCTTTGTTGAACTAGATATGTTTTCTAACTTCTCAAAGTTGAAAGAATATATTAAGCAAACAAAAATATACTACTTCTTAGCTAAGAAGCAGGAGAGAGTGTCCTTCTGTGTGTACACTTTTCTGGTCTTATCCTAGTTTGCCCAGTCATCCTTTTTACAACTCCTTAGCTGCCAAATAACCCACTTGTAAATATGTCTTTTAATTCCGGAAGTCCTATTTAATATAATCCCTTTGCGTCTGGTCAGGACAGCAGAAGGCAGTGACCAGAGGAGCAGAACATAATTATTATTCACAGACCGCCTCATACGAAGCGACATCCATAGAAAAAGATGGATTTCTGGCCATGAAATGGGATTGAGTTCTGACTGAGGTAGGCTGGTTCTCTGCTGGCTGGTTTGGGATTAAGCGCACAATCTCTGTGGATTACAGTTGGTGACGACCATGAAGCGAGTTTCTATCCCAAAGGCACTTTAGAACAAGCTCCCCACAACACATAAGACCTGCTCAGCCAATACTGCTGGGATTTCAGCTTTTGAGTGGGTTTAAAGTCCGGCATTTAAAGCACTTATCACTCATTGCATAAAAGGCTGTCCTGACGCACGCATATCCATCCATTTAGGGGATAAAATGAGGGGACAAGTAGAATTAATGCAGCCGGTGATTTGATAGATATTAGATTTTATTTCTCTTCCCTGTCGGAAAGCTTATTCTGTCACGTTGATCTCATTACACACACATTGCTTACCGCACGTTGTCAGGTAGTTAACATGAATGTCCCGGGCACGCTTTAATCCCCACTAAACATTTACCAGACGAAGGCGCTGTCGCCCGGCCCCAAGGCTAACGTGACACCTGAGAAGCATCTGAGTTCCCGTGTGTCTCAGGTTTCCCTGCATATTTTTCCTCCAAACCCTGTTTCCTGTTTTTGAGGCCAACGCTGTGACTGGGAACACGGTCGTTATCTCTCACCACATAGGAGCAATCAGAAATAAGGAGATAGGAGAGATTGGAGATAAGAGACCACAGCCGAGAGGCTGGCTTCTAATGTCAGAACAGAAATAATGTGGTGGAGAGGGATGGAAATATAGAAGAAAATTTTTGAGGTTAGAATATGAGTTGAAAAATCACATTAAAATATAGCTTGAAATAAGAATAAGAATATCAAGGATCGGATGTCTACAAATATACCAAAAAACTAACTATCTATAGGATCTTCTCTACGATTTTATGCATCAATAAGGTTTACTACAATATGCTATGCAATCCTAGATTATTTTTTTCAATACTGCCATGCTATACTAAACCAGTATACTATCATTTCTATCTCTTTATAGGCTATAATTTGCTAGGCAGAGCATGAGACTGTTCTAAAAATAGTACAACAATACAAACTGGTATGTATGAAGTTGAGCAGTAAACCAATTCCTGTACTTTCCCTTATCACGCATCTGTGTGATTTTACTATGATGGTGATTTAACAGACCTTTTTTGAGGCGTGTTTAAAAAACAGAGACAAACTACAATTAATATCAACTCTGTTGGTATTTGTCGGCTCTTGTGTCATGTTGTATTAAAGCTCACTCAAATAGATGTAAGACAAACAATAGGATAACCAAGTTCTGTCCTCCAGCTCTAAGGAGTGTTGAGTCTGTTGCTCTTTCTCTTGGTCCCTTATGGTCTCTCTATGTGCTCCGTCTTTCTCACTGTTTTTCTCTGTCTCCCTCTTTGGGAGGGAGGGAGCTTTCGGTCTTTATCTCTCCGTCTTCCTTTTTATTTGTGTGATTCTCTCTCTCTCTTCTGTCTGTGTTCCCTGTATGTCTCTTTCTGTCCTCCTACCTCTCCTTTATATCATCTCTCTCTCCTCTGCTTTGTATCTCCTTCTCCTTGTCCCTCCCTTTGATTATATATATCCTCCCCTCCCCACTCTCACCTTTCTCTTTCTTCCCCAAGGCCCCCTAATTCTATCTCCTCTCCGTCTCCTTCCCCCTCTCTCCCATCCCACTCTCTCTCCCAGCCACCCTCTATCCATCTCCCTCTCTCTCCCAGCCACCCTCTATCCATCTCCCTCTCTCTCCCTGGCCCCCGCGGCCCCCCAGTCTGCCAGCGACGGGCCCCTGCCCCCCCCAGCTCTGAGCAGGCAGATGGTGCCTGGTTCACCGAGCGCTGGCACGTCATGGGGAAATGTGTCGCAGCAAAGATGTCCTTTTTAATTAAAAGATTTAGATCTGTGCTGAATACGGCAAAGAGCAGGCGGTGGCTCACCGTCTGAGCCACCGCCATATTAAAGGCTAATAATAAAGTCTTGTGATCTCCCCAAACCTGTTGGCCAGGGCTGCTTGAAACACCTGGACTCAGGTACTGACACTGGAACAGGCCGGAAGTGATCTTTGAAGTTAATATTCAACCTTATTAAATTAGAAAATATATATATCCCGCCCCAGGGAAAAAATCAAGGGAAAAAATCCAATGACATTTTCCCTTTTATTTACATTATTCCTATGTTCTTTTTTATTTTAATGCTACATAAGAAAATGTGAGATGGATAATAAATGTTGGTTTTATTCTCAACCAGCTCTGATGTGGAAAGGAATTCTCCTTGCAGAAGTTACTTTCCCATTGTTGACTATACTTTTATGCATCATAACAATGGTACAGCTCAACGATGCGCATTCTACTAGCACTAGATATTAAGTTGGATCATGAGATGTTCTTTGACTCCAGGCCCCCAGGGCCAGCTAGACACTGCGGTCTGCTCCACAGTTTCATCTGGGACACCATTAAGACAGCCCAGATAGCCCAGACAGATGGCTAGCTCCAACCTGCATGTAGCTAGCGTCATAGCCACCAGAGAAGAAGAAGAAAAAGTGAGTGAACACCCAGGCACTCTGTCCATCACAGTCCTCCATCTCGGCTTTTAACATGTTCTCTCCTGTCTTGGTGAGGTGAAAGAAGCGGTTGCCACGGTGATTAACATGGCACATGTCAGGCTGAATCAGCAGAGCGCCACATGCCTTTGAGTTGACAGCTGGGGGGAGGGTCCCAGGGGGTCTGGATGCTACCCCAGATATGTCTGTGTGTGTGTGTGTGTGTGTGTGTGTGGGGGGGGTAACCTATAGATATTTGGTTGTGCATTTATGGATGAAACTTGTTGTCCTATACGGTACATCTTGATGCATACAGGCTGTCTCAGAGTTTATAACCACAAGCTGGCACACGATGTGCATATATTCCCAGGGATGTTGATATTACGGGCAGATGTTGAAAGGATGTGTGAGGAAGCAGACGACGAAAGTGAAAGAAGCTGACAGCATCCATCTTGGGGCCGGCATGTGTTGCGTCTTGCGCTCCGGTTCTCCTCGGGAAATCTCCCGAGAAGGGGTTCAAAAGTTTGTGTTGAATGCCATAGAAAGGACATTTTTTTGGCACTGATTCTTTTTTTAACTCCTGAATCACCATTAAGATGTTTATCTTTGCATAAACAGACGAGACAAGATTGTCAGGTCGTGTGCAGCTAAAAGTAAACGACTAAATGAGTAAAAAACAAGCCAGAACAAAATCAATAAAAATGAAGAATAAATAAAAAATGCCTCTTGTGTCCCACAGCTGAATCATTCTCCTTCTGTTCCTCTTCTCCATCGCCACTTCTCGTGACAACAACTCTGCTAACAAAGCATCCTTTTATTTGTTTAGCTCCTTTCACATTGCTATGTTTTTTTCAGTTTTGTGTTTCATTCAGGGATGTGTCTCGGTGCGTGTATGTGTGTGTGTGTGTGTGTGTGTGGGGGGGGGGGGGTTATCTCTACGCCAGATGGTCGTCTAACATGCACCACCATGGCTCACTCATCGCACCATTTATACTAATGGAGGCAGGAATTGAATGGGGAGGCTGGGGCCGCAGCGCACTCTCGCGCTCTCCTCCAATCGTCACGCGGCAGCAGCGCATCCTGTCTCTCTAATTATGACGGAGCCGCGGAGAGACAACTTTTTGGCTTCCTTCTCTCGGTCCCAGCGGTGGCGCTCGTGTTTGGCCTTGTGGCTCTCGCGGCGTCACTATCCTTCATGGCTTCATTACTTGGTGGCACAAAGCAATTTCCACGGCCGCGCTCCTTTGCTGTCGCCTTCCCTACGGGGAGCCCCCCAGCCATCGCCACCGTATGTTGGCTGCCAGTGCCGGAGAAAGACGGGCTGATTGTTTTGTAAGCCCCTGTACAGTTAGGACAAGTCTTTGTGCTGCCATCACTTCTATTGTCTAGCGATTTCTCTCCGGAGGACCACTGTTGATCTATTTGATTTAGCTTTATTTAACCAGCGTAGAGTGTGTTGTTTTTAACATAATAAGTACTCTGTTATCTAATACACGCAGTGTTCCACGACCTGGGGCAGGACCCTCATTTATATATAATGTGTCAATGATGAATGAATATCACAGAAGATTGCTCTTTTATGGATGAATTGTTCATTTTGGTTTCATACATTTAACCATTACATGCTATCTAGCAGTGTCCTTACATATGTCGCAGTGAACTTCTCACACTGGTTAGTACCTTAGCATGCTAAAGAACATGTATCTACCCCAGGGCAAAACATAGGAAAACTGTGGGTGTTTGATTTGGTGACTCTATAAAGGTCCCTGCATTCATGTTCTAAAAGGCTAATCATTTTGTGCATTTTGATTATTATCACACTGCACAGTGACACACCCACACACACGTACACAGATCAAGAGGAAGGAGTAAACCCACCAACACACACAGCATGGTGTCATAACAGGCCTAAAACGTCTGGTAAGTAGATTAGTTGTTAATCTCTCCCTGATGTGTCGTCCCTCTCTCTCAGCGCTGCTCTCACCCTGCTCAGCATCCCTGCAGCCTCTTCCCTGTAACTAACGACCAGTTCACCAGATTACCAGATTATACCCCAGCTAGGCCCCTACTGCTTCAAACCACAACTCCCACCATACATAATCCCACTAAATGACATCCTTTTCTTTTTTCATTTGATGCTTTTCGTAATCCATCATCAGTTGTACGGTTTACTGTTTAGTCATTTAGCAGCGGCTCCCAGTGAATTCAGAGACATGAAGGAGCAGCTGGAGGCTAGGGTATGTTGTTCAAGGATGCCAACAGGAAAGTCTGAGAGACAGAAGCCAGGACCATTTGGCTGGGAGTCAAACACCCGGACCACTAAACAATCCTACCCTTTATTATAGTCAAATAGTTTAAAGAAGACAAACTACTCTGACATTCCTGATGTTCTTCATCATGAGGTTAAAGAAAATGTGATGATATGCAATTATAAACCAGAGATGCCTAGGGGTAGTGCTTGACTGTGTCGCAGGTAGAGTTAGTGTTATTGAGGTGTTTGTACCATATTGTTTGTTCCATATTGTTTGTGTTTTAATTCCTCTCATTATCACATGATCCAAATATAAAAAAAATCTCTAAATAGCTTGAGGCACTGAATAGGCAAGACTAGTCTGTAAAATAAATTATGTAGCACATACTTAAACTCTGCTATCTAGCTATCTGTCTGTCTGTCATTATCTGTCTCTATGTTTGTTTGTCTTTATACGTCTGTCTGCTTCCGCGTCTTTCATTCGATAAAAACATTTCACGGTTAATCTACCAGGATTCTTCTTATTATGAATCCATCTTTTTAGTATATTTCGAATGTTGTCTGTTGACTGGCGTGCAATTAACCCTGATTCAACACACCAGGTCCATGTCACACTAGTGAAACGGGATTCCGTTTCCGTGAGGCGTGTGTTGCTGTTTAGTGTTTCTGTGTTTTTTCCACGTTGTGTGTCATCGCGTCAAAAAGTCACTGCTTAGCATATGGCACTGGATCGCGTGTCAGACATGGCGTCTTGTTAATTCAAAGGGTTTGCTGAAACATCCTACACCAGTGGGAACCAGTTCCAGCGGCCCGGCGCGCAGCCCGGCGCGTGGTGATGACAGCGGCGGCACCACAGCAGCTCCGCCGGGCCGTGCCCAGCAGACACGGCTGCTCTGGCTGGCAGATTGCAAATGTCAATGACGCCTTGTTTGATCGCTGTGTCCCTGTTGTCTGCAGAAACCACCAGAAGGGCCTTTCATCTACACACACACACACAGACACAAACACATGCACACACATACCCAAACACGCACACACACACACACACACACACACACACACACACACACACACACACACACACACACACACACACACACACACACACACATGTTTAAACACACACACAAAGACACACATAAATGCTTAAACACACACACACACACACACATACACACACAAGCTTAAACACTCAAACACAAATGCTTAAACACACAAACACACACACAGAACACTTGAACAGACACACACAGACGCACACACACACACATAAAAACACACACCTACCACACAGACACACACATGCTTATACACACACAGATACACACACACATGCTTAAATACACAAACACTCCCACGCACACACACACACACACACACACACAGCGCCAAACAAAAAAAGAGAAAGTCTGTCTGTCTATCTATCTCCATCCATCACAGATACCCATATAAACACACACACACACACACACACATACACACATACAAATTGAGATAAACATACAAAAGCATACATAGAGTGAAACACACACAGGCCTGGTCACATACAAAAACACATTTAGACCATGCACAAACACCAACAAAGACAGGCTGGGGACAAAGGGGCCGGATCTGAATTCATGCGGAACTGTGCGTCTGACAAACAAATTACCCGCTTCAGGCATCAGTCAGCACCGGGTGCTCTGAGGGGGTATGAGAGTCCTGTCACTTTTACTCAGGACTGCACAACACCGCCCGCTACAGCCCGCCACGTCTGCCTTGATCACCACCAGCATGCGTCCACAACCCTCCGCCGCAGCCTTAACCAGGGATGCGCTAGGCATGCAGACATAGAATCGTAGCGTGCTCGGCTGTGTCCTCCGTCAACACGTTAGACACGCAGTGACGAGTCCGGCGACGCAGGCATGTTCCCCTGTGTTAACATGCTAACATGTTTGAATCTCCCTAACCACAGCTTGTCAACCATAAGTCTCTCCATCGCTGTGATGTTTAGTATGGTATGTTGGTAAAATCTCAGGGAAACTACTTGAAAAAGTTTACCTCCTTCAAAGGACTTTTTTTTGTCCTTCCAGTTCTTCCTGAAAACTACAGTAGTATCGCCTCTAAATTGCGTACACTCTCTCCATTTATTTGGTTACCTGGTTCAAATAATGTACTTATTTACTGGCATCAGAAGCTTTGCAAAGTATAAACTTAAGTCTGCTGTTAACATACTTTAGATTAAGAACTATGTTAAGATTGGGAGATTAAGTTATTGTTATTGACATGTGATCTCTCTATCTGTCTATTCGTCCATCTATCTCGGTTATATAGCTTGTGCCCTATCTATTGAACACTCTATACAAGGTAATTACCTCAATTTAAGTGGTTTTCAATAAGAAGACGCTTATCTATCAGCTACGTATTGGATGCTCTGCTTGTGCTGTACAGCGTAAGCTGTCGTGTGTGGCGTGTTATCTGTCTCTACAGTGGAGAGATCAGACCGGCCATCTGGTAAAACATCACAGCATTGCAACATCACCTCTCTTCAGCCTGACCTGGATGACGACGTGTGTGAAGCGTTCTGTGTGATAGGATCCTAGAATGTGTGATGTTCCAGTCTGCGATCCAGTCTGCAGTCAAAACAAATCAGTATGAATCACAAGAAGTCAGTTCATTGATAAATCCCATTTAAAACACAACCAGGGTTGACCAAATTGCTGAAAGCTTGGTTTAAATTAAAACAGCAATTTGCACAGCATGAAATATGACTGACAGACAATGAACACAGAGAAAAGTAGGGGGCTTGGCAGTCAGAGACCAATGAAGAAGTGAATTATCTCTTTAGCCCACTCTGTAAGGGCTGTGTGAACAAATTGCAGCTGTGCTTTTTGCTCAGCCACCAATTGTCTATAAATAATACAAATATTATCTACTCACCTCTCTAACCTTGTGTCCTGAATTCTAGACCTAATCTGTATTTTGTCCGGTTGTTGCTATGTTTTTTGATGCTGTGAAGTTTTGATATATTTGTTTTATTGTTATCACTAGGAAGTCGCTTTGGATAAGAGCATCTGCTAAGATAAAGATCATAAAATACCTTATTAATCACAGACGGGAAATGTGAACACATTCAAGTTTCTCTGTTTTATGTACTTACTTAAATGTTTTAAAATTCTCTTTTATTTTGAGCTGTTCAATCATAATAGCAACAATTGTCCCTCCGGGATCAATAAATAATTATTAAAAAAATATTATTGTTCCTCTCCAGGTGAACCTGCTGGCGGCGTGCAGCAGAGCGCTGACTAAGATGCTATTCTGTCCGTACTGCAGCGGGCTGCCGGGCCTGCGGCCCTGCAACAACTACTGTCTCAACGTGATGCGCGGCTGCCTGGCCAACCAGGCCGACCTGGACACCGAGTGGACCCTCTTCCTGGGTAAGACCTAACCCTCAACCCGACCCCACCGGCCAACCATTGCTTCTCTGCATGGGCCACGCACTGTAGGGGTGGTGGTGGTTGAAAGTGTGAAAGTGTGAATGCATAGCCTGGTCCTACCAGACTGTTGTACTTCATTTAATTTGCACAGAGAGTGTTGCCTCTCTCCATTAACAAACGTTAACTAACTTGAAGGCGGGTGTCTGTTGGAGTTTAATGCTATTGGATCTGCCCAGTGCCACTCTGGATCTGCCATAACCAATCGCTAACATTTGACGACAACTCAAACTAGCGCACAACCTCAACGTCGTTGTTCTCAGCCACCCCCTCTGTTCGCTGATTGGACCTGCAAAATTTTTCCGGCGAAAGCCCGCGAATATAACGCAAACCCAGACATAGTACTGAAGGGAATGAAAATTGAGCAGAAGTACATAGGCGGGCCAGGCTAGCATGCATATGTGAGTAATGCTATCTGTATGTGTATGTGTCATATATATGATCTGTGTATGTTAAATCACTCCAATGCAGTTTGACTGGCTGTGTAAATGTGTATGTGATTATGTCTATGTGTGTGTGTTTGTGTGTATCTTTTTGTGTGTTTGTGTGTGTGTGTGTGTGTGTGTGTGTGTGTGTGTGTATATATGTGTGTGTGTGTGTGTGTGTGTGTGTGTGTGTGCATGTGTGTGTGTATTTGTGTGTGTGTTTCATATATCTGGTGCATGTCTGGCTGTTAAACTGTCCGCTGCAGTAGGTCTAACTGTGTGTATTCGTGTGTTTGTGCGTGTGCATGTTAATCTCTGCAGCAGTGTGTCTAACAGGCGTGTGGGTCCAGTGGAGACAGGGCGGTTGGTTTGTGGGTTTCCTCTCTTCGAGGGACTTAGGCAGACAAAAACTAAAATGTTATTCATACACGCTCATTTTCATTTCTTCTGTGTGAAGCGTTTGCGCCTCGCTGTGTTGAGCAGTGTGTGCGCCTGTCTGTGCTGCTGGGCTTGATAAAGAAGCAGATGTGAAGCTAACACGCTTTCTATAGTGTTCCCTGCTGGGTGGGGGACTAATACAGAATGAGAGAGGACCACTGAGGGGTTCTGCTGTTGGAACAAGAGGCGCTTATCCTCTAGGACTAGAGCATCGCTGTCTGAGCATTGCTCACAACCTTTACATCTATGGATGATACATAAAAATAGACAGTCTGGCACGAGACGAATCTGTGAACTAACGTTTAATTTGCTCTGGCATATCAGCTGGTGTGTCTGATCGTATGCTTTATATGTATGGCTATATGAATGCATGTATGTGTGGGTGTATACACGTATATGTCTGGGTATATGTGTGGCTATGCGTATGCATGTAGCTGTCTGGGTTTGTGGCCAACTGTGTGTACCATCTATAAGTCTGAATGTGCTGATCTTCTGTTGTGTCTTGGCAGAGCCATTGCCATTGCCAGTGCGAGCAGCCCTGGTATGGAACTCCATCAGGGGGTTTAAACCCTCCTAGCCACAGGGCGCAGTGCTGCTCTGAGACATCACCGCTCGGCCACACTCTGAAAAGCTTGCGTCTGGTTAAGTTTGTGTGTGGCAAATCTATCGCCCCGATAGGACGTTGTCGCCGACAGTAGCAGGGAATACTGTCTAGAGAAAAGAGGAGTTTAGTTTTGCTCAAGTTTCCCATCAGAATTTGTGTTTGTTTTGGCGGCAGCAGCGTCCCCACAGCGTTTCCATTCATGTTTAAATAACAAAAAGCCCCCATCCCTCTGAGAGTCTAATCCATCTACTGCGAAAGACAAACATTTGAGTGTGTGTCGCCATCGACGCCTACTCATATATCCAACCAATAAAAACTAAACTGAAAGAAGAATAAAACTGTAGAAAAAACATATGTATTGATTTAGCTTTTTAGAGCAAACTAAATGCTGGCATGCTGACCGACAGAGCGAGTCTCTTCTATGGAGACGTATAGATCCACCGCATCGACGCCTGGGGTCCAAAGGTCTGCTTTGTTGGGCTCAGTAGGACAAACCCTGCATCCTAAAGAACACTAAATGGCAATGGCTTTCAGCCCCTCCCCACGCACCAACCACCATATCAATACCATCGATCAGCTCAGACAAAGCACAACACTGAATTTAGACTTAATATACTCAGCTTTTCTTATCCATAGAGGGTGAATATGATTAAGACAGTTTTCTTGGATTAATTCAGAATTATTTTGTATTATTGCACTTTAATAACCAGTCCAAAACTGGCTGCTCAAAAAATGTCTGATCGTTCGTTAGGCAGGTGGACTTTGGATTTTCTCCAGTAGGCTGCCAGGTGAATGTGTTATCATTACATGGTAAATGGACTGCATTTATATAGCACTTTGCTGAGGCCAATAAAGGCGCTTCACAATTGTTGCCTCACATTCACCCATTCATTGACAAATAATTCACACACTGACAGTGGTGTCAGCCATGCAACAGGCAGCTCATCGGGAGCAGTTGGTGTCTTGCTCAGGGACACATCGGCATTCATCTAGGAGGTTGGTCAAGACAAGTTCCCTGGCTGCGGCTCAGGAGGTAGAGCACCTGCTGAGCCACGGCCACCCTCTCATTACGCAATGACCAACCCACCTACCTAACCTGGAACCCACACCTGTGAACACCTTTAATCATGCTGAAACTTAAAAAGGATTTTTTATGTAAACACACAGAAAAGTCCATTAATGCGTTAGCTGCATTGACTGATAACCTAGTAAACTGTCTCCTCAACTTCCGCCATGTGTGTGAGTTTGTGTTTGTGTGTGTGTGTGTGTCTGTGTTTTTTGGTGTGTAGAATTCATGGTCTGGTTCGGTTATGACACTTTATCATCAGTCTTGTGCATCCATGGTGAATTAATTCATCTCCGTTTGAGACAAACACCTTGTCAAAATAGCTTGGGGAGGGACTGAGAGCGAGAACGATAAATAGAGAATGATAGCGAGGAGGAGGGAGGGTGAGCAATGGCGGCGGGAGAGGGAATGAGTGAGAGAGATGGTGAGGAGAGAGGGAGTGAGCAACAGGGAGTGAAAAAGCTGTCAAGAGAGAGAAAAGGTGAGAGAACGATAGACGGTGGGCAAGCGAGAGAGCAGAGGACGATGGAGAGAAAGAGTGAGAGATACCGGGTGAGAGAGCGATAGATGGAAGAGGATGATAAAGAGAGGAACTGAGGGACAGAGTTATCAAGAGAGAGGGAATAATAAAGAGAGAGTGAGGGATAGAGGGCGAGAGCGTGATAGAGGATAGCGAGGGAGGGAGAAAGAGGGGGAGAGAACAACAGGTGGATGAAAGAGAATGAAGGAAAGGGAGTGATAGCCAGAGAATTTTAGAGAGAGGCAGAGAGATTGTAGCAAATGGAGAGAATAAAGTGAAGAACACGAGTACTTGTTATTCCAGGTCTCTCTGTCCTACTCCCCCAGTGCCGCCTCCCTCCGTCATCTCCCACTCTGACAACCCAGGACACACACACACCTCTCTGGAATAATAACCGCTCGTATTCAAATTCAGCTCTACAACACACACAACAACCAGCCCACACCGTACTTTAGGTAGACGCTTCCATTCCGTATATTCGGTGGTCGTTAATCGTAATCATTTTTCGGATGATTAATCCCTTTGGACTGTTGCGCTGTTAGTAAGTAGGCAAATATTTATTGGTATAGCACAATTTTAAACAATGAGTTACAAAGTAAACAAACAAGAAACTTGGTACAGCAACACCCACCAGAGGACATTGTACCCTGGTTTGATGTTGCTGTCAGTTGGCGTTTGTTTGGGCAGTGTAAACCACCTTAACAGAAAAACAGCATTGCAGTGCATACAAACAAAGGCATTAAACAGTAAGATAAACACTAGGGTATGTGTATCATCAAACTAATGTACTTGTAACAACAAGTTTGTACACATGTGCTATATCATCATGTGTGTCTTTATGTTTTTCTTGTGCTGTCTTTAAGTTTTCCTTGTAATAAGTGTGTGTTCCCAGAACCCCTGAACAACGAGCAGGTCCCTCTCCAGGGGTTATCTGTCCAATCAGATGTGGATCCATCTTCACGGCTGAGCAGCTCACTAGAGACAGACAGACGTGTTTTCAATCTCCTCCATTGTGCTGATTGAGAGCTGCGCTGCTCGCTGATGAACTCCTGTTAGCAGCGCACATCGATTTTCTTCTTCTTCCTTTTATAAGAGAGAGAGAGAGAGAGAGAGAGAGAGAGAGAGAGTGAGAGAGAGAGAGAGAGAGAGAGAGAGAGAGAGAGAGAGAGAGACTCAAGT
Organism: Pollachius pollachius; assembly: GCF_949987615.1. Taxonomy (NCBI): domain Eukaryota; kingdom Metazoa; phylum Chordata; class Actinopteri; order Gadiformes; family Gadidae; genus Pollachius; species Pollachius pollachius. Next base: position 12,850,650 of record NC_136938.1, on the reverse strand, counting down.
CTCCAGACCACACTACGATTCAGCTGAAATACACTCCTGTTGTCCGATAAGAACAGAGGCAGGTTAACCACCAACATTTTATGTCTTTGCTCCTCCGGTACCACCCAGATCCTAGCCCACAGAACAGACAGCACACTGCTCCAGCTCTCACACATGCTTGATATCCGCACAAAAGTTATATGCACACACATGCATGTGTGTGTGTGTGGTGAATGTGTTTGTGTGTGTACGTGTTTGTGTGTGTGTGTCTGTGTGTGTGTGCACGTATTTTTGTGTGTGTATGTTTGCTTATGCGTGTGTGTCTGTGCGTAATGCATGTTGAAAATATGTGTTTGGGTGAGTGTTTCTTTGTGTGTGTGTGTGTGTGTGTGTGTGTGTTTCTGTGTATGGGTGTGTGTGTGTGTGTTTCTGTGTATGGGTGTGTCTGTGTGTTTTTGTGACTACTACTCCTTGTGTGTTTTTGTATCCGAGACAGGCAGCTGTGTTTAGCGTCAATCATGATGTTGTGTGTGTATGTGTGTGCACACATCCACAAACAGACGATGTGTTTGACTGACTTCTACACGTGGTGCATTGAAGTGTTGCCCCTCTTGCAGAATAGCAGACATGCAGTCTCCCTCCTCCCTTTCACCTTTCAGTTGAGTGCTGGCTATTTGTGTGTGTGTGTGTGTGTCTGTGTGTGTGTGTGTGTGTGTGTGTGTGTGTGTGTGTGTGTGTGTGTGTGTGTGTGTGTTACAGATTCAACAGCAAACATAGATTCTAGTTAGAGGCTGATTAGCTTATTAGCTGATTAGAGGCTGTTGATTAGAGGCTCGATGCTGGTTAGACTAGAGTCGAGAAGCTAGTTTAGTGTCTATTAATGTCTAGTTAGCTAGACACTAATCTGGGCTAGATGCTAGTTAAAGGGAAGAACATAGTTATGGCTATAGCGGCTATAGGCTGGAGGATAGTTAGAAGCTAGAGGTTAGTCCTAAGCTAGATACTAGTTGTGGCTGGATGCTAGTTATAGGCTAGATGCTGATCAAGGGCCAGATGCTAGTTATAGGTTAGACTCTAGCTCTAGGCTAGAAGCTAGTTATAGGCTAGGGGCAAGTAATAAGATATACATTTTTTTGGGCTAAATGCTGAATAATGCACCCTTCAACCTCAACTCTGATACATTAGTTTTAAGAAATTAAGAATTAGAAATAATTGCAACACATAATCTTGAAAGTTTGAGCAAAAGTTATTAAAAACGAAAAATATATAAAACCCCCTGAGGTTTAGGGTTAGTTCTCATTGTTGTGAAAAGAATATACTTGTATATGTTGTCTATGTCTTTGACAGAAAAGAATGGATGAGTGTGAAATTAACAGTATATAGAGGACATTTTGAAACAAGCACGGAACCAGAAAAAACGATGCGCATAAATGAACAGTCTTTATGGTTTATGCTGCTTCACTTGGCACAACAACCTCAAACTTCCAGTCCAATTGGACCCTTTGGCCCAGAGCTCGGCCAACCGTAATTTCCACAATGATTCAAAATATATATTTTTAAGCAATGCATAACTAATGAAACGTTGCATGATTTAGATAAGTGGGCAGGGTTGGTGGTTGATTGGAGTGAGATGCTGCAGGTTAATGGATGGCTACACATTAGCAGGGTCGTCTAGGGGATAGCTAGGACGTTTGACCCACAGCCCCCCAGCGCAAACCTTGGTTTGATCCCAAACGTCCTGAGCACACCTGAAAGAATCTATGAGCAGGAAGACTAAAGTAGGTCACACACTGGTCTAGATGCACACCGTTACATATAGCATCATCTGTTTCTGGGGATTGGTATTGGTGTCTTGACTCCCGCTGTGGACTGCCGCTTGTTCACCATCACTGACTTTGGTAGAGAACCGTTCCCATTTAGGTCGGAGGTTTTGCAGTTAGCTTGGTGAGCGGATGGAGGGAGCGCCTTCTGCTTTGAGATTATACAGCCAATCGTTTTCTGTTAAATTTAAGTGCTTTTTTACACGCTGCTCTCTTTATCGGGAACAATTTGGATTAAATCCTTTTAAACACATAATTAGCTCTAACCCAAACTGTGGATTCAAGGTTTCTTATAAATATTTTGGTATGTTGCACGTAAAAGGGCTGTCTATAACCATTATGATTTTTGTAATATAATCATTGTGGTGTATTTAGGGACAGTGGTGAATCCGTCTAAAAGTGTTTAATTCACAACAGGTTTTTGACATTTTTCTCTATAGCTCCGAGCTCTCATGACAAAATAATGTATTAACTGCCCGATAAATGGAAACTGCAGACAGGAAGCCGATTTTGTTCATAGTGAGTCTGTGTTTGCATTCAGTGCTACATAGTTAGTATTAATACAGGTGCATGCTCCATGCATAATGGAGGATCTCAGGGTTAATGGAATCTATGGGCTAGTCTGAAGCAGTTCTTAAACTCTGGGTCAGAACCCAAAATGGATCGCAATCAATTTAGAGTTGGGTCGCGGCTTGACAAAGCTCAGCCCACTTAGAAAACTCTGAGCAGGAATTTGTTTCAGCATTGTCACCGACATGGTCAGACTGTCTGAGATGAAGAAGTTAAAGTAGCCGTGATCTACAGGTAGGCCACCAGGAGGGCTGCAGTCATGGCGAGATCAAACCCAAGACTGGGTGAGGGTTCAACACCGTAACCAGTATGTGTTCAGTATTAATGTAGTATAGTGTCGGGAGGGACCACTTAGTGTAGTGTAGTATAGCAGTAAGGTGCAGTAACAGTATGGTGGCGCGTACTTTACTGACTGAGTAAAGTATTCTAAACTATAAATCAACATGTTGGAGGAGGCTTATTTTGATTTCAAACTGTAAAATTAAAACAAGGTTGAGACCCTTTTATTTAAGTTATTTTTTGAAGTGTATTCACTTTTTTCAAACCAGTAAGATATGAAAAATAATTTGACAATTAGCGGGGGACACAATCAAGTGCATCTCAATATTCTTGATTTTCTTTTTAGAAAGAGAGCACAGTCAAATTCCGATTAGCGTTAGTTTGTCATGTTCTTTCAGGCAGATAGTACTGAGTGCTTGCAGACAGTCCTTGAAAGATGGCAGGCAGAGGGCCATGTAGCTCGCCAAGCACTTCCTACCCACACACATACACTCAGGATGTGTGTGTGTTTGTTTGTGTGTGTGTTTGTGGGTCTGACTTCTGAGTGTGTGTGTGTGTGTACCTGTGCACGTATGTATATGTGTGTGTTTGTGTTGTGTGCCAGGTTTGCTTGTGTGTGTTTGTGTGTGTGTGTGTGTGTGTGTGTGTGTGTGTGTTTGGTTACCGTGTGTATGTGTGTGTGTGTCTCTGTGTGTGTGTGTGTGTGTGTTTGTGTGTCTGTGTGTGTAACTTATCTATGTGCTGCACATTACTGACAAAATGGATGAAAAAACATGCTGCATGTTAACTGCTGCTAGAATACACACATAACACTGAATGAGCCAATTTTAAATGATATTGTTGAGGTTGTTTGCAGCAAGCAGTGAGATGGTGACGCGTGCTATGGGTCACCACACCACAATAAACCCTTTTTCTGCTCCGCTAAAACTGGAACATTGCTGAAAATCGCCGGCAAGGCTTATATCATTTCTCAATCCTGCCTTACAGTGAAAAGAACACGTAGGAGAAAAAAAGCATGCTTGGTCAGTACAATCTGCTTTCTTCTATACAAACGACCGTTGTCGCACTAACTAAATGTTCATGTTCTTCTGCCTTTTATTATTTTGTCGTTAGTGGTACTGGTGTTGCCATGACTGGAGCTCAGGCAATGCTATGATGATTCATGTTTTGTTTCACATGAGTCATTGTGAAATATGAAGAGAGGCGGAGGACATAAAATAACAAAATAACTGCTTTCAATGTGTCCACTTAAACTGGGGGTTTTAATGTAGGGCGGAAGATTAAGAAATATGTCAAATGTATTGATATAGTGGATTATTTTATCCAATGCCACTTACAGTTTAATCTTATAGTTCATTCATGAGCAGGTAGTGGTTAGGGGGCATCTTGCTACAGGCTGCGGGAATAGGGGATTGAACCCAGCTCCCATTTGACTATATTGCACTGCTACTCATTCTCATTCTCTTTCTCTGGTTTATTGATTTGTAATAAAATAACGACTTGAAACCGGCCGGAATGTATAGGGTGAGAGGGTTCTGGTTTTGAGGCGCCTACCTTTAAGCATGGTAACCCTTACCTGCTCCCTTTGACCTGTATCTGTATTTACTGTCTATCCCCTACCTGCTCCTTAATGACTTGCCTCTGTGTTCACTGTCCAACTCCTACCTGCTCTTTAATGACCTGTGTCTGCATCACCCTAAGTTGATTTGGATAACAGCATCTGCTAAATCAATACAAAAAAAAAAAAAAGTTAAGAGAAACAAAAATAACAAGGTAATCTTATTTGCAAAGAAGTAGATGTTTCATGGGTTTAGTGTTGAAAAGCTGTGTGATTGTCTAGCCCCAGCAGCATGTTGATTCTGTATGTAATTAGTAAGTGGTTTGCTTCCCATCAGAGAGGATGAGCAATCGGCTGAGATCTCATGTACACTCATCGCTAACAGCCACATCTAATAGGAACACTGGGGCTATTCAAACATTACCTCCACTCACATGCACACACAGTCAAACACACACACATACATATGCATAAACAAAAACACGCACACAAACACACACACGCACGCACGCACGCACGCACGCACACACACACACACACACACACACACACACACACACACACACACACACATACACACACACACACACATCATACATACACAAACTTTGCATATGAACCCCCAAAGCACACAGGCATGCACTGACAAAGTCATTGAATCACTTGCCTCAAACTCAATATACATAAAATACCCATTAAGGGAAATCAAAAGTAGGTTGTCAGAACGCCACAGAAGATAAATCTCTCTATTCAGGTATACATATATTTATATATTTCAGCCTTCCGCACAGAGTGTGACTGATCATCTTTCATTTTCGCTCTCTGTCCCATTGGATTTTTTTTGCCTTAGCATCGTTACGCTAGTACCATAGATTCAGTGTTAGCAGAATAGCTTAAGTGTTAGCGCCATAGCTTTAGCAATAGTGCCATAGATTTAGAGTTAGTGCAATTTCTTTTAGTGTTAGCTTCCTAGTTTTAGCCTATTGCCCTAGCATTAGTGCAGTAGCATTTGCACCATATTGTCAGGGCACTAGCATTAACATTAGAGTTTTTCCTAGTTCAAGTGCACTAGCATTATCTTTAGCATTAGCACTGGGGGATTGAAAACCCCTTGCAGCCAGCTGAAGTCTCCGCAGAGCCAACAGAAATGACCTGCCGTTTGATTCCTGATGGAAGTCTAACCAAGCATCACCTTCAATTCCAGCACGAAAACAAACAGCGGTGCTCAGGAATGACAGAGCATGTAGCACTAATAGGGAGGAACAATAGGTCCAGCTACACCTTTCTACTCTGCTCTTATAGCACACTGCAAGGCCAAGCAGTAAAGCTACCCTATACACATAAAGGAATGCTGCTCTCAGATTGTTTCCCACGCAGCCTCGCTCTCTGAGGTTAAACACCTATTTGCTGAATGTTAGACTCTTGTCAAGCGTGTCGGCTTGTGTACTCAGGCGAGGGTAGTTAACACTACGCTAATGTCTTTATAATGTCTTTATAATGTCTTCCCAGAAAAAAATGTACTCCGTTGAAGCACTTTGGTCTAATGCACTGTTTTCATCCATTCATTTAAGTCATTCATTTGGGTTACAAGACAAATTAAGCAGTGACAGAAATCGACTTTTCATTCATGTTCATTCATTCATTTTAGTATTCAGTCAATCACTGTTACATTTGTACCACTATCTACAATACATCAGTTTCACACACACACACCGTGGGCTAGAAAACCTTTTATTCGGGTAAAAGGCACCAACGTATAAATTAATCATATAAAAAATATAAACTGAAGATCTCTAAAGAGGAATCTATTTCCTTTGTCTTTGTATTTTTTCAGCAAAAAACATGAATTTGGGAAAATATGCTGACAAGTATCCTTAGCCTCTCGCCCAATGACTCTCTCATTTTGTTGTTGTCAGCTTCAGGACTTAAGTTCCTGTGAAGATAGGAAAGGCTGCTTGTGTACCCCCCTCGAAATTGAAAAGTAGAGTGTCTCTCGACTCATAAATCAGTTTTATATCAGCGTCTGCCGGGGACACGGGTGGGCTCTTGGAGGGAAGTCTGCTTCTGTCTTTGTTCTTTATCACCTTCAGGAAAGTTTGTGACGTTTTCCCAGGTGGTCACGACCAGATGCCACTTTAGGAAGATATACCATCTTCCTCTTTGGTATTTTAACCCACACATGGATTGTCTGTTCTACAGACCAGTTAGTTTGGCTCTAGGGACTAGATAGTGTGGTTCTAGATACTAATTAGATGGCTTCTAGAGACCATGACAGAATCATTCTAGGGACCTTAACATAGTGGTTCTAGAGGGACAGGGCGTTGTGGTTCTAGAGACCTTAACATAGTGGTTCTAGAGGGTTCAGAGATATTCAGATAAAAGGCCGAACCACAACGCAGTCCACTGTTCCACTGCTGTCCTGCAGCGGTCGATCGATGGCTGCTTTCCATCGCCACTAATGGGTTCTGTATGAACAACGATTAAAGTCACATTGTTTCAAGGAGAATGAGAAGCAGCCGTGGAGCGGCCTATCTGTCTTCATGGGTATTGATTCAGCGGTTACCCCTGGTCGCTCGGTCCGACGCACAGATTTTATTGTAGCGCTCAAGTTTTCTTCTCTTCTGTGCTCAGAGAACATTTATATGATATATGTCGACAATAACATAGAAAAGTAGTTTCACATTTTTAGATCCGCAAGAGGAGAAAAATAGGAAAATGCTGGAGCGAAGGGAGATGTGTGAATATTGGAGAATAAGTTGTAGTTTATGGTGAAAGCGTGTGTGGATGTGCCTGCCCCTGGGCGATTGTGGTGATCCAGCCTGCTACCAGAGCTAAACAGAGGATAGCATAATCAGAAGATAACATCTTCTGCTTCAGAGAATAGACACACACACACACACAAGCACACAAACACACACAGTTAAGTTATTATTGAATTATGGGGGGTTGTGTGTGAGTGTGTGTTTGAGTATGTGTTTAAAGGTGTGTAAGCGTGTGTAAATATGTGTCTGTGTTTGTGTGTGTGTGTGTGTGTGTGTGTGTGTGTGTGTGTGTGTGTGTGTGTGTTCTAACCGGCTCTGTGTTCTTGTGTCAGATGCCATGCTGCTGGTGGCTGACCGGCTGGTTGGTCCGGAGAACATCCAGCAGGTTCTGCAGCCCATCGACATAAAAATCTCTGACGCCATCATGACCATGCAAGAGAACAACTTTGAATTCAGAAACAAGGTAGACACACCACATCACGTTGTCCAGGGATAGAGATCAATAGATAGTCAGAAGAAGAACCAGGTATACAGGGTTGGGGCATCCTGCTCAATGATTCAGCATCAGCATGCATTTTGTTGAATGAAATATCTGAAGAATATCACAGATTTTGAGGTTCATTTAAAATAAGCAATACAGTATGTTTGAGTTACCAGTCAGCTATTAGCACTAGGTTCTGTTTCATCCATTTGCTTTTCAAGAGTTAGTAAAAAATACTATGCACATATTAGCCTTTTCTATTGTTAGAGTAACAGTACATTTCCCCCTGTCACACTTCAAAGACCTCCACAGTTCTATCTCAAGTTCATTAAACAGCTGTAATTAAACCTGCAGAATGCCCCATCAATGAGCTCTCTTTCAGACCACACAGACCAATAAGCTCTAACTGCTCACATCACTGACCACTCTTATTTCCTCAAGACGATTTGAGTTGATCTTAAGGAGCTTAGAACTGTTCATTCCAGATCATTATCTTTGCACATGACTTCAAATTTATAATTGTGTTTGTTGCTCTCTGTACCTTTGATTTTGTGTTGTATTGAACACTGTTTTCTTGCCCTGGTCCTCTTCAAGGTCTTCATTCATGATTCACGATGCCGATCCAGTGAAATTATGATCCAAAAGGAAAAGACGTATCATACCAATATGACTTACCTGCTAAGTAAAGGTTAAATAACTGTCCTCTTGGTTTCCCCTCTCAGGTTTTCCAGCTCTGTGGTCAACCCAAGTTGGCTGCTGGCAGGGTACGATCGTCGCGCAGTGTTTTTGACTCCAACCCTCGCTACAGACCTGCAGCCTCACGGGCCAGGCCCACCACCACAGCTGGGACCAGTCTGGACCACTTGGTAAGAGCTCGTAATACCTAGACCCCCTCATAAGACCTCGAAGGCTTTAGTAAGACGTAGTCTGCCGCACCCTGCGGTAGCGCCAAGAGGGGTCTGGTAAGACCTGAGAAGTCCAGTATAACATGGGAGTTCATGTTGTACTGTAAACGTTGTTTTCTGATTCACATGGCCACTATACGCCACTCTTTTTAACAAGGTCATTCAGCCTTTTGACTTGCCTTGTAGCTGCCCCAATTTAGTTTGTCTGTTTGGATTGTTCTCCACCTCATTTGGAAGTTGCTTAAATGTAAATGTAAATGTTTGAGGTTTAATGTTTTACCTTAATGCAGATGTGTTCAACCTCAACCTTGTGAAGTACACTTTACGGAAAACCAAAGGGCAATAGAGACAGATCTTCATTTTTTGGGATTCTATTAGTTGCATGAAGAATCGGAAGGTTTTCAGAATTTACCAGTTTGAATGTCTTGAATTCCATGGAAGAGATACGGTTTCCCAGCAGAGAACATTCATATTTTCTTCTGTGGCTCACAACGTGAGTAGCTCCAACAGGGTTTATAAAATATGAAGTTAAAAGCCTTTGTTTTTATTTATCACCGAAACCTTGATGAGCCGTCCACGTTTCCACATAAAAGCGAAGTGCCCCATAAAAGAGTTAAGACTTTGTGCAGACAGGTAGAGTCCATTTAGCGCTGTGCAATTAAAATGATAAGAAAGTGGAGAATTTTAAGAGGTAGAGTTTGGTCTAAGGGAGATATTACAGTCCAAAGCAGGGAAATGTCTGTATAATACAGTTTTTTGTACGATTATTGTATTGGCAAACTGGTGTATTGTATTCAAACTACTGTGAATGTTTAATTGGTGAACTTTTGACTAATCATCGAATTGACAATGTGTAATGCATTCTAACATTCCCTGATCTGCGTAAATCAAACTTCTGAAATGTAGAATATTCCACAGAGAGGCTGATATGTAACCGCACATCCTACCTTCCCAAGTAATTCTACATTCTTTGCCTCCTGTGATCTCTTTCTCTGCTCAACCTTTCTTTGTCTACGCTTACCCTGTCCATCATATTTCTCTCCTTGGTGTTTCTGCTGCGTCCAGAGGATTGTGTGGAGGAACATGCAACACAGCGTAAGCCATCCATTTCTCCTCCTGATCTGTAATCTGTTAACCTAATCCCCTAAACTAGCCCCTTTATTTCTTTTTTTTATCTAATCTGTTAATTTTAACATTTAAACCCCTTAATGTAACCCCTTTCTAATGTATGAATCCAAACTCTTTACCTAATTGCTTATTTCAACCTCTTCATCTACTGATTCTCTTTACTCCAATTTCATAATTGAAACTCTTCAATTTAACCCATAATTGAACCCCTTCTATTCAATTTCTTAATTTAATTAATCCATATCATTCTTTATTCTCATTTATTCTAAAAACTTTATCTAGTTTCTTCATCAACATTTGTATTTTAAATCTTAATCCAATCTCACAAGTTCACCTCGTTAATCTTTTAATCATAATTGATTAATCATGATGCACCTTTCCATAAAATATCTTATTAACATCTAATCTCCTCATTAGCACCCAACGTTATTATTCTGCTTTGCATCTCCTTTTTTCCAGCCCCCTCATTCAATCCAATACATTGTTGGTTATTGATTGATATGGTATTGATTGGAATTGTTATTGATTTCTGACACTTTGCTCATTCTGCAAATTTCGGCAGTGTGCTTTCATCTACCTGCCTGTCTATCCGCATCGGTTACAGTCTGACAAACTTTTGAACTGTTTTTCATTCAACGTTGCTGTTTGAATGTTTTGATGCCTCAACTATTGTTTTTACATTGTATGGGGGAATAATTTAGTAGACTTGGTATTTTCAAGTTTTACTCCATGCTGGGTGATTCAAATGGGGAATACTCTGTGAAGTCGGCTTGGAAGCAAAAGAAAGATGGAGCAGACCTTTACTTTGAAATACTTCTCTTCTTCTATGCATGGCAAAACAACCCATCTCTAGTTCAAAGTACCATCTAATAAAAGTAAACTTAAATCACAGTAAAACACAACATTTCACACTTCATTATTTTAGAATACAAAAACATTGACAAATTCAAACACAGACTCCTTCTTCAGAGAAGAAGAAAAAGTTTCTTTGTTCATTTTTAGTTTTTCACACAAGATTTGGTTTACGAGAACAAAGAAAGCAACCGTGTAGCCCCTAGCCCTCCATGTTTTATTTATTACCCAGCTTCATGTTGAATAAGAACAAGAGCATCACAGTCCAGGCCACATGCCCCGGGCTGCTGCCTGACCCAGTCTGATGGCCGGCCTGCAGCACATTCGTACACTCTGTGGTACAGGGTGAGTGACTGATAGAGGGTATTCTGTTCTGTGGTACTGGTAGATTGACTACTAGATGCTATTCTGTGATACAGGAAGAGTGTCTACTAGATGCTATTCTGTTCTGTGGTACAGGTAGATTGACTACTAGATGCTATTCTGTGATACAGGAAGAGTGTCTACTAGATGCTATTCTGTTCTGTGGTACAGGAAGAGTGTCTACTAGATGGTATTCTGTTCTGTGGTACAGGAAGAGTGTCTACTAGATGCTATTCTGTGATACAGGAAGAGTGTCTACTAGATGGTATTCTGTTCTGTGGTACAGGAAGAGTGTCTACTAGATGGTATTCTGTTGACCCTCTCTCTCTCTGTCTGTCTCACTGTCTGTCTGTCTGTCTGTCTGTCTGTCTGTCTGTCTGTCTGTCTGTGTGTTTGTGTGTGTGTGACTCTCTATCTCATGTCTAACCATTTCTCTCAGTTGTTTTTCCTCTTCTGAACATGAATACCATGGGGAAACTAAGAAATTAAGAGAGTCTAACTTCTCAGAAACACTTGTTTAATTGTTAGCCTCTTTGTGTGTGTGTGTGTGTGTGTGTGTGTCTGTGTGTGTGTGTGTGTGTGTGTGTGTGTGTGTGTGTGTGTGTGTGTGTGTGTGTGGCTAACCCCTAACCCTGATAAAGCACAAGCCTCTGATATCATGGTTTCGGGGCTTGGTATGCCTCGGAGAGTGGGAAAGGTTCAACACGTGGTTTATTCAGAGGTACAAGGTAAACAGACATGCACTCTAGAGGTGGTTGACGAAGCATCTGCAGGTACAAATTCAGTCTATTTTGGTTTGGGCATGGTAAAGAAGCCACGCCCACAGGGTCGGATTTACCCAGCTGCAATCTCAAATGGTGTTGTGTTGAGCACAAGTGTCGAAACAGATACAGAGTGTAGTTAGCACTACAAATACAGTGGGGCAAAAAAGTATTTAGTCAGCCACCAATTGTGCAAGTTCTCCCACTTAAAAGACAAGAGAGGCCTGTTATTTTCATCATAGGTAAACCTCAGCTATGAGAGACAAAATGAAAAAAAAAAATCCAGAAAATAACATTGTCTGATTTTTTAAGAATTTATTTGCAAATTATGGTGGAAAATAAGTATTTGGTCACCTACAAACCAGCAAGATTTCTGGCTGTCACAGACCTGTAACTTCTTCTTTAAGAGGCTCCTCTGTCCTCCACTCGTTACCTGTATTAATGGGACCTGTTTGAACTCCTTATCAGTATAAAAGACACCTGTCCACAACCTCAAACAGTCACACTCCAAACTCCACTATGGCCAAGACCAAAGAGCTGTCAAAGGACACCAGAAACACAATTGTAGACCTGCACCAGGCTGGGAAGTCTGAATCTGCAATAGGTAAGCAGCTTGGTGTGAAGAAATCAACTGTGGGAGCAATTATTAGGAAATGGAATACATACAAGACCACTGATGATCTCCCTCGATCTGGGGCTCCACGCAAGATCTCACCCTGTGGGGTCAAAATGATCACAAGAACGGTGAACAAAAATCCCAGAACCACACGGGGGGACCTAGTGAATGACCTCCAGAGAGCTGGGACCAAAGTAACAAAGGCTACCATCAATAACACACTACGCCGCCAGGGACTCAAATCCTGCAGTGCCAGACGTGTCCCCCTGCTAAAGCCAGTGCATGTCCGGGCCCGTTTAAAGTTTGCTAGAGAGCATTTGGATGATCCAGAACAGGATTGGGAGAATGTCATATGGTCAGATGAAACCAAAATAGAACTCTTTGGTAAAAACTCAACTCGTCGTGTTTGGAGGAGAAAGAATGCTGAGTTGCATCCAAAGAACACCATACCTACAGTGAAGCATGGGGGTGGAAACATCATGCTTTGGGGCTGTTTTTCTGCCAAGGGACCAGGACATCTGATCCGTGTGACGGAAAGAATGAATGGGGCCATGTATCGTGAGATTTTGAGTGAAAACCTCCTTCCATCAGCAAGGGCACTGATGAAACGTGGCTGGGTCTTTCAGCATGACATTGACCCCAAACACACCGCCCGGGCAACGAAGGAGTGGCTTCGTAAGAAGCATTTCAAGGTCCTGGAGTGGCCTAGCCAGTCTCCAGATCTCAACCCCATAGAAAATCTTTGGAGGGAGTTGAAAGTCCGTGTTGCCCAGCGAAGGCCCAAAAACATCACTGCTCTAGAGGAGATCTGCATGGAGGAATGGGCCAAAATACCAGCAGCAGTGTGTGAAAACCTTGTAAAGACTTAGAGAAAACGTTTGACCTCTGTCATTGCCAACAATTGTTATTATTGACCAAATACTTATTTTCCACCATAATTTGCAAATAAATTCTTTAAAAATCAGACAATGTGATTTTCTAGATTTTTTTTTTCATTTTGTCTCTCATAGCTGAGGTATACCTATGATGAAAATTACAGGCCTCTCTCATCTTTTTAAGTGGGAGAACTTGCACAATTGGTGGCTGACTAAATACTTTTTTGCCCGACTGTATGTGGTCCAATGAGGTACTTATGTTAGCATGGCATAGCTATCGTGAGGTCTATTAACGCATATAATAATGTAATTGACATCATTGTGCGTTACTTTGTGTGTGTGTGTGTGTGTGTGTGTGTGTGTGTGTGTGTGTGTGTGTGTGTGTGTGAGGGATATAGCATGGGAAAGTACTCCGGTATTTGTGTGTGATATTATATTGTATTGTGTGTTTCTGTGAATGTGTGTGTTAGACTCAAAGGGTTTCAAATTGGGAGATTAAGTGGTTTGTCTGATTGTTAGTTTGGAAAAACAATAATGTTCACTGACCGGTGTCGCAGACGAGGGTTCCTCGTTGCCTCGGCTAATCACTTGACGACAAACAGCCTCATCTCCATATCAATTTTTTTTTCTACCTGATTGCCAATTATGACCCTCGGTAGGTAAAGGAGTCAGATCTCTTATTTTTTCTTAATTTTCATAATCAAGAGTGGTGTTGGAACCGTCTAGCTCTCCGCAATGACAAGACAGACAAACCGTAAGTCTTTCTGCTATTCCACCACACCAACCATTAGTTTGGCGCATCAGCAGTTAGCGACAGACACTGCACTCTAGCATTGCTAGCATTCCGGAGCAACTGTTCAATTATGCATAGCACTACGACGGCAGACGTGCTAAAGAAGCAGATATGGGCGGATCTCGAACCAACGGCTGCAATCTGCTGTCATAAAGACAGCCGTTAATGTGTTCTTTGCTGAGCTCAATATTCTCCAGCAGATGTGTGTTCTTTATAGGGTCGTTGGTCAGAAGGCTATAGTGCTACTCCGAGGCCTCAAGCCAACAAGCATCCCAGTCGGATCACAACACACACAGGGACACACTCGGGTAACAGTAAACAATTAATTTAGGTAGCCATTCCCCAGAAAGGCGTTTTTTTCTCCGCAGACAGATAAGCAACAACTGCTCTTGGTCATAATATAGAGGGGCCAGATCGCTTCTTATGGTGGAGGTAGTGGGGAAATGGTTTCCTGAACTTGGTATTAGTGTGAGAGGTAGTGTGTGCATTCTGATGCTGCAGCTTTATGTAATGATGGTGCAGAACACTTAAGAGAAAGACTTTATGAAGAGGCTTTAAACGCTTGCCTTGGTGGTCTGGGAGACACTCACAGACAGCAAACAACAGCGCACAGCACAGGTTGCTGATTGCTGAGGAGGTTGTATCCATCTCAATCAGATAGTCTTCAGGCTCTATCCAGTCCACAGTTAGATTAATAATTCAGGATGACCCTGTGAATAAGCAGACATTGCACTGGATTGTCTGGAACATCATTTAAGATTAAATAAATCTTTAAACAGGGAAATGCAGGTTTTGCTCTGCTGTTAACTATTTAGTATTCAAGCAGGCAGTATGTCAAGTGAGTTACAGAGAATTTTAGATACAAATCATTAAGGGGCAGGTAGGGCTTACGACCTCTTGCTCAAGAAGGCTTACAGATAGACTGTGATCATTGGGGATCAAACCCAGTCTTTTAGCTGGGGGTAACCACTATACCACTACACTACAAAAATGTAAGATATCAAAATTCTCAGAATTTGGTCTTGACTGTTGTCAATTTTGTTGGACCATTAAGTCATCGGTGTACCATCTTGTTACCCCTCCAATCCATCTTGAGATCCAGTGGTAGAGTCAGAGGTGACACGTTGTGATTGAACCCCCCCACCCACCCCCACAAAGAGTCACAGGACACAATACTTCCCCCAGCACGCTCCTTAATCTCTTCTCCAACTTTCCGACTGTTACACACATCCATTTTAAAGCCATCTGACCTCTGATGTGAAATATAATAATGCAACCGGGCACTGCGGTAGTTCACTGGACCAAACACCGTTCTGCAGCGTGAAATCACATCTGATCTGATCCGACCAGACTTCCCGCTGTCTGGA
>NC_136938.1:12773041-12833041 GCF_949987615.1 Pollachius pollachius | reverse complement strand
CAGTATGAATGTCCTTCATCATGCAGTACAGGTTGTCTTTGGTGTTGCGCTGCGTCTGTTATAAAGGAACATGTGCATATATAATCTGCTGGTGTGGTTTTAACGTGCCCACCAGCCCATTGATTACCTTGGAGATCCTGTTTTACCTGCCGTATGGCATCTGTCCACGAGGCCTCTCTCCGCAAATAGCGCCCTCACCCCAGGGACCGGCCACTGAAAACCAGCTGTGTGTGAAATGTCCATCTGTGCTTGCAGTACCTAGGATAGGGTTTGTTTAGCATAGATGGGAGGCACTAAAACAGCCCCTGCTTTAGTCACACTTTTCAACCTCTCATGAATATATTATTTTGGTGTTTGGGGATTGATGGGGCACAGTGTTTACTTTCAGAAGGAGAATTCAAGGCATGAACAGAGAGGCTTTAAGAAGCAACTGTGTGCGTGTGTGTGTGTGTGTGTGCACGTGCTTTTTTCCGTGTGTGTGTGTGTGTGTGTGTGCTTTTTTCCGTGTGTGTGTGCGTGTCTCTGTGCATGTGTGAATGTGTTTGTCTGTATGAGCTAGTGTGTGTGGGTCGAGGCTCAAAGAGCTCAAAAGACAACAGTCCAACTTGATTCCTAATAAGATCCTTGACATTAGAGGAAGAGAGTGATGGATGGCTGCCCCCAAATGTAATAACAATAGATAGAGAGAGCTCACTCACTTGCTTCCTCTTCATCTTATATCTTTAACGTCTAAAAGCTCTAACTCCTAATAACTTTTGCATGCAACAAATGTAATGTTTAATACTGTTGACGTCTAACACAGTTTACGTAGTTTCAAGTAACTTTATGTCATAACATTACCAAATCATAACTTAATGGTCTAATAACTTTAACGTCTAATAAATCAAACTATTAACTTCTACCAACTTTAAAGTATCATAACTTTAACGTCTGATAACCTGAACTCACAAACTACTCATGAACATAGAATAATTGAACGTCTTATCATGGTAATGACTAATAACTTTAACATCTTATTACTTTAAGGGCTTACGTCTGAGCTTTAATGTATAATAACTGTGATGATAATAAAGGTCACATCTAATAACTTGAGGGCGCGGCCTCCGGCTAGAGAGGGCTCAGCCTCTGAAGTGGAGCGGGGCTCTGCGGGCGTTTGAAGTGGCGGACTGCGGCGGGCTGCAGTGCCCTAATTACAATCACTGGGGCTGCATTAGCATGCAGGGATGCACAAGCATGCTGCATTGGGGGACCCCTTGCAAGACACAGGGGATCCTGTTCAGATAGATAGATACAGGAGATAGTGTTAATTTGTACCAAAACACTGAAATAAGAATGGAAGAAAGATGGATAGTGAAAGAATGAAAGAAAGGGAAAGAAAGCAAGAAAGAAAGAAAGAGGGAAAGAATGGTGGATGGATGTGAATATGCAGGGTAGGATTTGTATCATTAAACTTCGTGTGCCGTGCTGGACAAGTGCCAGACTTGTGTCGGCACGCCAGATGCCACCGTCTGAGATTCTCTTTCATTTTCTCTCCTCCTTTTTTCGCCCAACCAACTGTGAGAGACCAGAGACCCCTTTCAAAGGTTTGAGACCATAATTGAGACGACATGACACATCGAAGAAATCGACATTTACCCTAACACTATCCGCTAAAACATGATGAATCACTGTACATATACAGTGTGTTATTATTTATTCAGTGAACTTTGCAACCGTATCATTAAATGTATTGTGACTAAAGAAAATGAAGAAAAATGTATTGCTAGACTATTATTCATGTATTGCTGAGAAGCTCTATGCAAGCTTTGTGGTAAACATCCTTGTGAACATCACTGGAAGTTTGTTACAGGGCAGATGCAGTAGAGCAGAACGGTTGAAACTGCCGCACAGTCTGTAGAGAAACAGCAGAGCAGACAGCTGAAGTCTTTCAACCATTCACCAATCAAAAGTTTAAAAACCACTGCCGAGAACCATTTGGACTGTCTTGTAAAAACACTGCTTGCTAGATAAGATGTGTACTTAAAGCAGGGTTATTTGTCCTAAACACAGATCATTTATTACCAAGAACTTGGTAGGCTTGTGGAAAGGTGGAGGAGATAGCCTGTGAAAAGTGTGTGAGGATTATTTCTTTGGTGTCCTATTCTACCGGCTCTTTCTCGAGGGCCGGACACGTCTACCGGTCAGGCCGGGTCTCCATGTTGACAGATTCTGGGATCAATTCTGTTCAAATGGGTCCCAACCTCTATTTGCTCCGCAATGATGCGTATCTGTACTCAATAATCATGAAAATTATTCGGATTGACAACTAGAATTTATTATAGTTATTACAGCGTTATGTTGCCGAAGGATATAGTCTCGGTTTATTATGGATGTTAACTATAATGTGATTGAAGTGGAGGATGAGGTGAGGTCACCTGGGTGTGATGTGACCTAGTGTAATGTCACCTGGGTGGGATGTCACCTGGGTGGGATGTCACCTGGATGTCACCTGGGTGGGATGTCACCTGGGTGTGATGTCACCTGGGTGTGATGTCACCTGGGTGTCACTGTCCTCCTGTAAACACATTATCATGTGTTCATCAGCCCTGGGTGCTGCCAGTCTTATTAAGACACATCACAACTCCCAGGGAACATAGCTCATACACACACCTGGGGGAATAAGCACATGACTGTGTGCACACATTTACCCAAATAAATACATGCATGGAGACAGACACACACACACACACACACACACACGCACACAGACGCACACACACACACACACACACACAAAAGTTAACTATAATAAAAAAATAAGCATGTTTCAATTCGAAAAGCTAGACAACAGAAAATTAAAAAGAATAGTAAGTAGTAAATACTCACAAAAATGTCATCAGTTTCAGGAAGAACATATTTTGATGGGATTCACCTCTACATGCTCTGACCCTTCCCTGGCGCTGGGCTTCTTCTGTTGGGAGGAATAAGCACAGTGGCATGAAGCACAGGCCCATGTTCCTCACTCAATTATGAGTATTTGCACCCTTTTAATGTTCATGTTTACACTGCCAAATAGAACACACATACCTTATTTATGTAAAAGAAAAAAATTATCCTGGTGAAGAGGGTACCTTGCAGAAAAAATATCTCAAAGGGGGTACACCAGTAGCAAAAGTTTGAGAACCAATGTAGAGTGGTTTTCAAAGAGAGTACCAGCAGAGTACCAGTTCTGGGACTTTGAACCATACACGTATCGCTCTAATTTATAGGTGTTTCTTAGAACCGTTGTTTTAATTTACAATTGTCAGCCGTTAAACCATTGAAATCACACATTTCATCAAAGCGACAGTCAACAGACTCTTTTTTCACTGGTTGCAAAATGAAAACATCAATTAAGGTGATTCAAATTAGCTGGGCTGCAGTAACGTGTACACTTACCAAAAGTAGTAAGCCAGTGTGAAGGAAAATGTTTTGTGTTTGCGTGCCAAATAAATTATTAAATAAACGAATATCGTCATCTGTTGTCACTCAATACTTTTAATTAGTAAATTGCCCTTTAAGAACAATCTACAACTTCAACAATTAAGAACAATCTACAACACAGTGTACAGCAATATGCAATTATCTATCGTGAATCACAGCCGTGCTGATATTCAGTAGAACAGCACACTGCTTACACACACACACGCACAACGCACAAAGCTCAAATAATCTCAAACACAAATAGCATAAACACACAGCATTCCAACCAATACAAACTACGCACATTCATACGCAACCACACACACACACACACACACACACACACACAATTATCAAACTATATAGCCATAGCAGATGTAAAATAAACACTGTAATCAAAGCTTGTTGACACTCAAAATCAAATGTTGTTTTTCTTTCCTGCTGCCCCATTCCCCAGGTTGATTTTTTCATTTGTATGCCAGAAGCCTCAAACAGGAAGCAGAGTGTCTTCTATTGAAAACTGGAACACTGTCTTCCTCTGCTGTGTTTATCGCTTATCTCAAACCGACACATCTCACCGTCTTCTCCACAAGCGCATCGGGTTAAAAAAGCTGGGCCCTTTTGAAGCATTTTTAGACAAGTCGTCGCACGGTTTATATCGCAACGCAATTGCCATGACACCACGTTGCCCCTCAGATGAGAGCAGATCCACTGTCATGCTGAGGGCCTTGTCACTTTCTGCCTGTACTTTCTGTTTTCTCCCCTCCTGATACAGATCTCTTGTATGACTGGATACAGATTTGTGTGTGTGTGTGTGTGTGTGGGGGGGGGGGTATTTGTGTGAGAGAGACAGATGTCATTCTCTTATTCAGGTTCTGTATTCTTTGGAGAAAATGAAATGCAATTTGAAGGAAAACTGTTATTTCTAGGTTTCAAATATCTCCCATCCCCCTTTTCTTTCTCTCTCTCTGTCTTTCTTGCTCCCTCTCTCTCGTTCTGTCTCTCTCTCTCAATCTCTCTCTCACTCTCTTGGTCTCAATGTAAGGATTGTATGTTGTGAGTTGTATTTGTGCTTTCGATTGTTGTGTTTTTTAGTCACCTGTGTTGAAGTGGTGGTGTGTCCCAAGCATTATGTGTTCTGTATTAAAGTGCTTGTGTGTTGCGGTCATTGTGTTTTTGCACTAGTATTGGTTGCCATTGTGAGTTAAGTGTGTGGTATTGGGTAACCCTTCCATTTATAGTCTCGTAATAACCACGTTTTTACCTGGTCAATATATTGTAAATTATGATATATTTTTGAGTAATTACAACTGAAGTTAAGGGTAAATACAGAGAAACTACAGCTGAAATACTAACAACAACCTCCACCATTACTTAACAAAGTACCATGTAATTGTGATTGTTTTAGTTTGGTAATAACTCTGATATAATTGCTTACTTCCTCGGAGAGTAGGCTAGCAATTCAATGAAACACCTCTATTACCCATCAATTAAATTTACGATTGTAGTTATCCAAGGTTTATGTTGGTAACAGCCAAAGTTTCACTATCTATAAATTAAGATTACTTTCTGATAAATTAATTCTTTAAATAGTTCTTGTTCGTGGCCCTATGTATCTATTAGGGTTTATCAGATTTACCTAGAAACTATGGAATTGTTTTGATTTAAGTTTAAATATTGCATTTATACTAACCTGTTAACAACCTCAATCAGAACAGTTTTCCTTTAGCGTCACGGCACATCTTTTTACGTACTGGGTACATTCTTGCAGATGTTTGTACAATTTACTCAGTTAGTAAGCTCAAAATGGTAATGTTAAAGGAATCCTTGTTTGTTTACATGGTATAACCAGGCTCTTACCATATCCCATGTAGTGAAATATTCCATTGTCCATAAAATTGAAATTAATTTGTACAATATATGTTACACAACATTACTGAGTAAAACATGTCAATTGACTCACTAAGCTGAAACTGTGCTGCATAAAGAAGCCGTTTGTCGAAGCAGAAGTATATTACAATACAGCCGAGTTTGAGGGTCCCCTTTAAGCTGATGCTAACGCCATGCTAAAGTTAGATTTAGCATCGCGAAACCCCCCCACCCCCATCTGCTGCTATTGGATAGAAGTCACGTTCTGGAGCTTTCAGTTGATTGGCTCACCCTTCTTGCAATGCAGCGAGCAGATGGATTCGGTGGGGTGTTGGGGAGGTTGGTGGAGTCCTTGTGCCAAAGGACCATGTTGAAACCTAGCGTCCTTCTGGATGAATTAGCCAGGAAGAGTTTAGTACAGAAGACTCACAAGGCAGTCCATCAGCTTTGTCACTTTGGGTTCCCACGTGCAATTATTAAAATTCAATAAAGTACCAAGTGTACCCAAATTATATTTAAATGAGACCCAACTCCCATACAGTCTTACAAGGTTTTAGGATTTAAAGTCACATACTTTCCATAAGCATTTTCTCCAACTTTTCACATTGACTCTTGAAGTACAATTTGAAGTCATTGAGAATTTAAAGAAAGTTACAAAAGAAAGTTATTACCTACAATGCACTGTCCACAATCCATTAATCCTACATAGTTACATTTTCCAACTCACTAACCTGCATGTTTGTGTGTGTGTGTGTGTGTGTGTGTGTGTGTGATACCGCTGCAGATTAAGAACATCAAGAAGAAACTTAGTGAGTCAAAGAGGTTCTGGTCCAAACTGCCAGATGAGATCTGCTCCGGGGGTAACCGGACCGAGCCGGACGAGGAGGGCTGCTGGAACAGTCATGCCAGGGGCAGGTGAGCAGGAGCCCCCCCGAAAACCCCCCTTGAAGAACATGGCGGGCAAGATTCTCATTACCTCCACCTCCTCCTCAACCACTTCCTCCCCCTCCCCCTCCTCCTTCCTCAAACTCCTCCTTATCCACCTCCTCCTCCATCTCCTGCACCATCCCCTCCTTCTCCACTACCTCCTCCTTCTGTTCAGCCTCCTCCTCAACCACCTCCTCAGAATGAACTTAATTTATTGTAATAAAGGGTAAGAATTGTATTAGATAAAAGCAGTCTGCGCAGACAGGCCATACAACACGACAAGCTGAAGCACCGTAGTGAGCCCTGAACAGTTGGCAAACTCAACTTTAAAGCAGGGAAAGGTCCTTGGGGTTGCAGATAGGGATGCCTCTATCACTCCGGCC
Organism: Pollachius pollachius; assembly: GCF_949987615.1. Lineage (NCBI taxonomy): Eukaryota > Metazoa > Chordata > Actinopteri > Gadiformes > Gadidae > Pollachius > Pollachius pollachius. The sequence continues at coordinate 12,826,421 of NC_136938.1, read as the reverse complement.
ATCTCAGGATGTAGCTCGTTGTATCGATGCCAGTCAGCCGAGGCTCATGTCTCATTTTCCCTCAAGGGGGATAAGCGATGCACAAACAGTGAAATGGTGACTATAGATAAAAACGAAAGGGTCACAGTGGCGTAGTTTCTCGCGAACAACATGTCTTATGGAAATTTCCTTTGCACCTCCGGCTGCTCTCCTAAACCAAAGAAATACACCTTAGTTTATAGGCAGTTCAGACAGACGTGTAGTTCAGATAGACGTGTCTACAGGACCACCCCTGGGTGTGAAGGATCGCCCAGGCCATCACGCACCTGGCTGTTATTACTCACTGAAAACCACAGGGGGAGGGAGGGAGGAAAGGAGGTAGAGAGAGGGAGGGAAGTAGAGAAATGGATACATGAATATATATATAATGTATATACAGTTTCAGGTAGATTCAGATGGCTAGTTGGATGGTGAGCCAGAGAGAGATGGATGGTTGATGGAGATGGGCAGACAGACGGACAGAAATGTAGGGTTTGATGAGTTGAGGGCCGCATGTGATCAAATCATACACAATATTAGAGAAACTTCACATTCAGTTTTTCAGAGTAATATTTGGGTAGACTTTAATGATGATTGAGTGAATCCATCGATGCATTATGCATTTAAGTCTTGGATCTAACCATCTGCAGCACCTGTGGTTAGGTTGAGCTCTCTGGTCACATCAGGCGTCTTCCCACCCCTGAAACAAGGGACCTGCGGGGGAAAAGAACACGTTAACGGCTCAAGTAACCAGTCAGTCTAATGGCAGCCAACCACGCAAACAGAACATGGTGCATCTTTAATAGACGTTCTCTCAAGGTTTTTTCGACAACAATTCATGCTTATGTTACGTATTTAAGAAAAAGAAGCTCAAGGAAATTGTTTTTGTAGAGCACATTCGAAAAAAAAAGTAATAGCTCCTTGCTCTCTACATAATGCAGACGACCAAGGAATCAAACAATTGAATCCTAAGAAGAATTTCATTGAAAATAAACATTATTCTTCTGTTCCATTAGGAAGTTTGTGTTGAATTTCCACCGCCATACCTTATTGCATTCTGCATTCATCATGTAACATTCTTTTCATAGTAGTTTGCCTAGAGGATCCAATACTGGAAGACTGAACACGGAGAATGCGTGGAGGTGGATGCTTCGAGTGTGCAGATAGTGACAAAGTAGAGGGAGGATGTGATTGCATAATTATGTCTAATTATTTGTAAAATAATTAGACCTTCTTCTTCTTCTTCTTCTTCTTCTTCTTCTTCTTCTTCTTCTTCTTCTTCTTCTTCTTCTTCTTCTTCTTCTTCATGCTCTTCTCTGAATTATTGCGGGGGGACTGTTTGTACACTGCTCACAGGAATTCAGAGATGGGAGATTTTGTTTCTGTAATAGGAGCATGGATGTATTAGAGTAGGAGGGACTAGAGCTGACCGGAAGCCATCCCATCATGCTCAAATCTGCCCCAGACTGTATCCGTCTGTTCCTAAAAGACTCTGTTTCCGCGTGGCGTCCTGGTTTTACAGGTACTTCCCAGAGGTGGTGAGGGAGGGTCTGACAAACCAGCTGCACAACCCTGAGGTGGAGCTGGACATCACCAGACCTAACTCCTTCATCCGCCAGCAGATCATGGCCCTCCGCGTCATGACCAACAAGCTGAAGAGCGCCTACAACGGCAACGACATCTACTTCCAGGACTCAAGTAAGTCTTTTATATGGGTGAGGCCAGAAACTGCAATGGTACAATTTTCTTTTTTTTTCGTTTTTTTGGTTTGGCTGAATAATTATGGAATCTGGTTTAAACACAAACTTGAGAATATCTCATACAATTCTTGAAACAAAATTATAATCATATTTTTTTTTAACTCAAAATCGAAATATTAATAGATTTACAAATACTGGATACATTTGTAAAATGTATAACAAAACAAATGAATAATGTTACTTTTCTAAAGTTGAACATGTTATTCCGTTGTGTACAGATACAACCTCCTATCCCTACGCAGCCACTGTGTCACCGACCGAGGCCCTCCATCAACTGACAAATGGCAGCTCTGTAGGCTCAACCCTGTGTCCCTTGGGCGAATGTTGAATTGCAGAATCATACATGCTTATGATGTAGGAAGAACTTTGAAGAAAATGGCGAATTCAGAATCTTTCAACAAGCTAAATGTAGTAAATACATTGAGAAAGCATTAAGTATGATCTAAATTCGACATAAAAAAATAGAAGGTGTTACTTGTAGCTTTACACGGATTAAACAGTTTAGTATATATTGTAATCAAATTTTCTCAAAACATATGAAATACTTTTAGCAGTATTTCCGTTTGTATCATGATCAACAGGATTTACATGAGCACCACAATAAAGATGTTGTCATAAATCCAATCTCTTTATTGTTAACGAGCCAGTGAATCCAAAACCACCTATTTTTGCTTTAAACATTGTTATTTTTCTTATATGATTGTTATCATATTAATCTATTCCATTTAATCACTGTTACTGAAATAAGTCCCCAGAATAAAAAGGGGTTGAGCCCCATGTTTTCACCATTCTCCCTAAAACCCTCCGTAAACGTTCCACACGCTGCAACACCGACGGTGTTCTTTTCATGCCGTCAGATGACCTTTTTCTGATGGAGGGCGTCAGGACAAAGGGGCACTGGTGGTGCGGTTTGTCTGGACGTGTGGAGCTCTATCTGGGCAGCAGTTGATTGCAATGTCCGAGACAAAGTTTGGATTTTCGTACACTTATAGTGTTACGCCACAGTGTGTGTGGACGGAGGAGCTCCGTCTGAGGAGTGGTTTACTTATTACCCACATCCGAGGTTAAACCTCCCAGACACCTATAGTATAACGCTACGGTGTATGGCACATTTAAGATACATCTTCGCTATAATGCTCATAACAGTTTCACAACAACATCACTAAAAAAGTATCATAAAGCTGGCGTGGGTCGTAACCATGGGGATAACACAACCCCCTCTTTCCTAATACGTTTTTTTGCCCAAAAAAACATATTGTTTTATCAGAAAGTGTTCAAATTGCATTTGAAACAGTGGGTTCACTGGCTCTTTTAAGCCAGTTTACATTTCAGTTTTTTGCAGCCAGTGATACAACTTATTTTTAAAGGGGACATATTATACCACCAGGTGTGAGTGTGATTAGCCTTACAAGTCGTTTCGAAAATCTGCCCCATATGACATCACTAGTGGGCGTGTCCACCTAGATCGTGCTGGATAGGTCAGTCTATCGGCCTACCCTGTGGACTGAGGTAAACATTGCTCATCTATCCAGCACAGATCTAGGTGGACACGCCCACTAGTGATGTCATATGGGGCAGATTTTCGAAACGGCTTGTAAGGCTAATCACACTCACACCTGGTGGTATAATATGTCCCCTTGAATGTTTTTAAACTCACACAAGGCCAAAGGCATTCCTGAATCTATTGTTTTCCATCTGTTGACACCCCGAAGGTGTTTGGTCAACAAATTGTTGTCTGTAAAACTATCAAAGAGAAATTTGTGCTGACCTCTTTCCCCCGGAGCCATCAATGGCTTTAGATCTAGGAGTCCGATACGTTGGTAAGGAGGACCTTAACCTAATCTCAGTGACCTGTTTCATCAAAACGTAATGTGTCCTCTTAGTCTGCTTCTAGTTATTTGGATGTGGCCACTGCGCTGTCCTGGCTTCAAGGCCGGTTCAGGACAGACTATCACCCCAGTTCCCTCCTACCATTCCTCTTCCTCCTCCTCCTCCTCCTCCTCCTCCTCCTCTTGTTATCCGCATCCATAAAGAGGAGATATATGATGCAGTCGGGAGCTGTCTCTCGTTCCCTTTACAGGAAAACCAGACTCTGAATGAGAAAAGCTTTTCCATCAACTCTCTATCTGTACCATCAGAGATTGCCTTAGAATTGGACCTCACTGCTCACATATACACACAGGTATACACTGAAACTCTCTCTCTCACACACACACACACACACACACACACACACACACAAAAACATACACACTGCCACCAAACACACACTCTGACTGGATCCAACGCACACCTAGCATACCCCCACACACAAATTATATGCACCAACTCATTCAACCACGCAAACATATATACTATATATATATATACTATACTCACTATTTATATATTTCCATACACACTAACAAAACTTTTAACACTCACTTACATGCACTAACGCCGATACACACGCACAAACATTCACACTTACACAGAAAACAGACACTTTAATACTATAGAAACAGACACACACACACACACACACACACACACAAATAAACACCCTTTTCTAAATCGTGAAATAAGGGCTCAGGTGTCAGTGAGCTGAGCTCTCCATCTCGGCTGAGAGGAACGCCATCATGCACTTCAACTACAGCGGTCTCCCACTGATAATGACAATATATATACAGAGCACACTCACACCAGTACACCAGGAACATAGACATCTCAAGAAGCACAGACAACCTTCCTCCTCTTCCTTGGACATCTTTTATCTGACCCTTTTTTTTATATATCTATTATTTAGAAGGACAAAATGGATGAGGAAAATACCTTGAGAAGTGTACGTGTATGAAGGGGAAGACCAACACTACTCCGGCTCCACGGTTTGGCCCCCACCTGCCACTGATCCGCTTCTGGCTTGTGCTTATTAGCCAATCAAAAGTGTTGATTCAAAATCCCGGGATGGTCTCTCACTTGCTCGTAATTCTAAACTTTCCACCTCTTGGGTGTATGGAAAGAGTCCTCTCACTCTAACTTCTGCATGTCTTCACCATTCAAACCACATCGGCATCACCGTTGTGGCGCTGTTTCTGACAACGTTGCTGTTGTTGACGGTGCTGTTGAGAATACTGTCGCTGACCGTGTTGGTTCTGGTGGATGTCATTGTGTTTGTGTCTCCCCCCCCGCCAGGTGACGAGGGCAGCGGCTCCAGCAGTGGTAACGGCTGTGCGGCAGATGGCTGCGTCCCGACCCCCACGGAGACCCTCCCCCCGGCGGGCTCTGAGGCGCCGGTCGTCAGGGCCGACCGCAGTGACGAGCGGGCAGCCGCACCGGCGGGGCACTCTGCGGTACTCCGCCCCTTCCCCCTCCTGCTGCTCCTCACCAGCGGGCTCCTCCTCCTCATCGCATGCTCGCCCCCTGTTGCACGTTCGCCGTGGAGATAGTACCAGCGGGTTACCAGCGACCGCCGCCAGACCAACTTGTGTGTACTCTTAAGACAGCTGTGTTGTTTTTTTCCCGAATGCAAAGGTTCGGGGGCTTGGTGGGGTTCTGTCATTGGACCTTTAGAACTTCCAGGATCCACCAGGAACCGCCGTGAACCTCTAGAGATCTATAGAGATCTCTAGGGACCACCAGGAACCTCTAATAATCTATAGTAACCTATAGGGACCTCTAAGAAGCTATAGGAACCCAAAGCGACCTCCAGGAACCTTGAAGGATCTACAGGAACCTATAAGGACCTCCAGCAACATCTAGGACTCTATAGGAACCTAAAGGGACCTCTAGGCATCTATAGGACCCCTTAGTGACCTTCAGGAACCTCTAGGAATCTATAGGAAACTATAGGGACCTCCAGGAACCTCAAGGGATCTAAGGATTGGTCTATGCGTCGCAGGGTAGCCCTCCTCTATCTCCTTCATCTCCCAAAGAACACTTGGCGCTAGCGCCCAGGTCGGCGCTTCTAGAAGAGGGTTGAGTTCTCCGCAATCTAGAAGTGCAAGTACATCAACGGTCTTTAACGTGAATGACATTATACTTTGGTTTGGTTTTTTCTTGACGTTTCCCTGTTTTGAAAAAAGATGCTTGTCCCTCCCACAGAACAGAGTATGTTTTTTACTGTGTGTGTGTGTGTGTGTGTGTGTGTGTGTGTGTGCGAGCACGCATGTGGGTGTTTATGTATGTGTCTGTCGATTGCGTGGTAGCATGGTAATATTGGTTATTTTTGAGAAAAATATCCCAGCCGGTTAAATGGTCTCCCTTGTGGCAGGATTACCGCAAGCCTCTGTGTCCATCTGACCCAGAAAGAGGGAATTCCTTGCACTCTTCTGTAATTGCACACTTGATTTTATTTTCTATACTTTACAAAGCAAAGTCATTTTGCACTGATTATTTTTGCAGGGTCAATCTTCTACAACATATATTACCATCTACCCCATTGGATAAAGAATAATTTATATTTGTTTAGGTTTTAATTAATTTACTGACCTTTTAATTAATTAATGCCATTCTACACGATTGTATTTTACTTGACTCTCGCTATATACATTTATTTATTTTTTTGTATTTTTATCTTTTGTCTATTTTTGTTCCAAAACGCTAATCCTATGTGTTTCCATCCTGTAATAATCAATCATATTTTTTTTTTCAAAAGATCAATGAGTTTATGAATGTTACTGCTTTATTTACTCTTGATACATCATGTTTTATCATGTCATGATGGACTAGAATGTATCTTCAGTCAGCTATTTTAATTAATAGCAAAGAAATGGACCATGGTATACACTCAAATTGGTTTTCTACACTTCAATTGGTTTCTTAGACATAAATTGGTTTTTCCCCATCCAACTTGGCGATGCAATGCTATGATTTTTGAGAGTGAATTTATAATTCACGAGAGAACGGGCAGGGACATGATTGGGAAGAAGTGACAACTGGATTGGCTAGAACACTTTGCACTCAAACAAAGTTGGCAAAAAGTGTTTCTGAATATTGGTAGAATTATATCCAAATCTTTGTCAATGGAATAAAGTAGAAATATGTATGTTCCAATTTGGCAATATTGAATTCATTGGATAACAGTTAACCAAATAAAAATTGATATTTTATTCATTAAGTACAATTACAGCACGTTAAAAGGCATTATCAATTAAGTCAAATCTAGCCATGCATCAATTAGTGAAACTGTTGAACTCCAACAGACTGAATGAAATGTTAGGAAGCTATGTTCCTGTCCGTGGCAAGCAGGAAGAGTCTCTCTCTCTCTTGTTCTAGGGCCTTGGTGGGCCCTGAGCCCTTCAGACCACGAGTGGTGACGGTGAGGAGGAGAGGAGTCATGGAGGAGGAGCATGAGGAGGTGAAGAGGAGTCAGGGGGGAGAAGGAGGACATGAAAAGGTTGAGTGCACCCTGAGGAGACCCAGTCCACAGCTCTAGAGCAGCTAACAGCCTCAGTGAGGGGGAGGGCCAGAAGGGCAGACGGCTCCTGTCTAAAATAAAAACAGTTTTTATGGAGAAGGTAAAGAGGCAGACCTCATGTAACACATCCCATGATTCCAAAGGGCTTATTTGAGGATGAATAAAAGTCTATTTTCTGCGTCCTTACCAGAGGAGGTTCTCCCCGGCTGGTTGTGGGGGATGTGCACAAGGCTATCAGTTTCTGGCAGTCGTAGATGTTCACCGTTCACCGTGGACATCTTTAATAGTTTCCTCTCCACACCACCACCACTCTTAAGCTTCTCTTCTGGTGTAATGACACAGAAGAAATGAATCACAAGCGTCCTAGGTGTCTTGGAGAGACTTTTTCAAGTGTCTGGCTGACAGAAGGAAAAGTGTTATGCAAATTATTTTTTAGATCAATTTTGATTGTTTGCTTTCCCCCTTGCTCTGAGTGTAGCTCTGTTGTTGTGACGCAGAATGCGACCAAACCTGCGGCGTGTTTGGAAGTGTTGTCGTGGGAACGCTCTCTGCTTAGCTTGACAGAAGTAGAGTTGACAGTTCAAGCAGACATGCCTTACTGTTTTTTAAAAGACTTCAATGGATTGCTCATTTGGCTTTTGTTACTCATTCTTGTACACAGAGAGTAAAGAGACAAGAAAATAAAAGATTTTATAAAAAAACTAAAACCTTTGAGATGTTTGTTTGCTTTACCTCACTGGGAATGGCGATGCTGTTTTAATACAATAATCAACGCAGACAAACAATAGAAGTACTTCTATTGGGCTCACATTTTTTCCATTCAATAAGTTTGGGTTATAAAAAGATAAACATTTAGGGCGTATTCACACCAGGAAAGTCCTTAGTTCGATCTCTTTGGTCCGGACCAAAACGCAATGTTTATTTTTTGGTTTGGTGCGGTTCCTTTTCACATTGCAATTTTTCGCAACAGTCCGAGAATATGTCAACAACGCACGTTTGTGCATAGGTCGTTCAATCATTGGACAAGACGGTCGGGGGCAGGGTAACGCATAAAAAAAAAGCAAACAAAGTCAATAGTGATGGGAATGTCAGCTCTTTTTAGTGAGCCGGATCTCTTGGAACGGCTCACCAACAAGAGCTGGCTCTTTCGGCTCCCAAACGGCTCTTCGTATTACCGCTTACGTATACCTTTTATAATGGTGCCATGCCGTAATTCCGAAAGGTCATACAGTCTTAGAATCATTTTTTGAGAGTGTTTTCCTGCTTGGAGGAACATACATAGGATTGAGAGGCTGTGTGAAACTTCTGAATCCCTTGTCCTCCACAATTGAGAACGGTTGGAAATCACTTGCAATCAGGTCTTGTTGCATTGTCCTGCGTACTACGGTGACGGTTTCGGTGCGCCCTAGCAGTTGCTCCCGCGCCCCCTCCCTTCTCCATTTGTTTCGTATATTTTAATTGACTAATGCGCCCCCAATGCATTTGCCGCCCTAGGCGATCGCCTAGGTTGCCTATGCCGAGCTCAGTCACAGGCAACATGTGTCGCGCATCAAAATCCCCTGCCCCTCGCTGTTTGTTCTCATGATCGGTTGCTGGCTGCCATGCATGTGCCATGACACGCATAGCACGCGTAGAATGAATGCATGTAGCACCCATAGCGCGGGAGAAAAAAAAAGACACCGGCTCGCGTTCAGGAGCCGACTCCCATCGTTCACTTAAAAGAGCCGGCTCTTTGAGCCGACTCACTCGCGAACGACCCATCACTAAAAGCCAATAAACTATGGAGATTATGGAGATTCAGCGTGCTGCCCTCACTGTGCTTATACTGATTAGTTTCATACAGTTACAAACATTTGCAGTACTTTTGGAGCATTTTGGAGGCGTCGATTTTATGATGTTATGCCATCCGCGGACCGCTCGAACGCCTTCTTCCTCATCCTTGTATTAAATGCATCTGAATTATTTTTAAGTGTTCTCATACATACTTTATATGTGGGTGTCTGCCCAAATATCCAAAAGACATTTCGTCTCCTCTTCGCTACATGTTGGGCCACAGCACATTTTTAACGGGTCTGATAGCGTGATAACGGTCTGACAACGTCGTTGATCTTTGCATTTACCGCGCTAATCAAACAATATAAATAAACAAGCAGAAATGGGAGCCTGTTGTGTCCAAAAAGGCATATTATTTTTAGAACTGGGTCGGACCGAGCGCGGTCGCTTTCACATCTCAAGCGAACCGCACCAGGGTTCGTTTGGAAGCGAACCGAGACCACCTCTCCGGCTGGGTCTCGGACCGGCTGTTTGGTCCGCATCAGAGTTTGATGGTTTGTATTCACACCAGCCCAAAAGGTCCGCACCATCGATTTTTTTGGTTTGGTTCGAACCAAACAAGGCAGGTGTGAATATACCCATAGATTACCTAATGAATATTATATTGTTAGGAAAATATTCTAGTAAAGACCCTTAAAGAAATACCCTTATTTTGTAGTAACAGCCATTCCGTGTATTCATTTGGATAAAGGTGGCATCACTATTTTTTGAAAATAAACCAATATCTTACTACTATAATATAATATCAATTCACAGGAACGTTTATTCAGAAGAAACGTCCAATGTTGTCAAAAGATATGACAACTTCCACGATAAGGGTTCTTAAAAAATTATAGCCTACCTGTTTGACTTGTTACACAAGCCAAACATGTCTCAATCAAATTTTATGTGTTTTCATGTTTTACTTTTTACTAATTCAAGTTGTCAATATCTGATTCAGTTAATATGTTCAGTAAATATCCCTGCCAGCCTGCTCCCATTGCTAGAGCAACACTCTTAACACACGTTAACCCCCACTTTCTAAAGCCATTCAAGTCATAATACTTACAAATCCCTTGCACTCACAGGCCTAGCTTGACATCTATTTTCACCGATGTGCTATACTTCACTTTCCTCTAATACTTTAAGTATACTTTCTGTAGCCTATTGAAAGGCATCCAAGCCATCCTCTTGCCTAACAAACCACTAAATCATTATTCTGGGAAACGTCCAAACCCTCACAATCCTAAACAAAGGAACAGCACGGCCTCTGCATTCATCCCCATTGGCTGCGGTCCTTTTGGTTCGATGTTTGATATTCACCTATTTTTTGTTTTTTGTTTCCTAAACTCAATAGCTTGTTGAAAAGAGAGACGATTTGTTTCAGATATTAGTCATACATGTTTGGGAGCATCACAAACATTAAGGAAACAAAAAATGTATGTAATAGGTGAATGTCTTGCGTCAACCTAAAATAACAGCAGTCCTTCTACACGACACAAAGCCTCATAGCAAAAGATCTGGACTGGACTCACACCTGCCCCCCCAAGCAGAGCTGCCCAGGGGGCTAGCCAGGAAATGGAACAGTTCTAGAAATGAATAATGCTAAAAACGCCCAGACCCTGTAGAATATTAATAAATCATTTTAGCCTACATTAAGCTCATTTGTATTCAAACAGCCGTCGCAACCTCCTATTTCACTCTCCCTGTTTGTTCCACTGGTAGTTTCTAATGATGAAGAAAATCTATTCTACTTCCCAAACATTGACATTTTAGACAATTTTTAATCAATTTATTTGACATTCTAGGTTTTGGATTCACATTAAAAACCCTCAGGTCTGAATGTTTGATCCAGTTTAAACCGGAGCAGACCAGACCAGAGTCTCCCCTGCAGCCTTGAATGCTGGCCGGTTAATTGAAGAAGTTACATCATGTCCTATTATTTATGCTATATTTTATATTTTCAAACATACATTATAGATGGGGGTGACCTCATCTCCCCACCCCTGACCCTGAGAACCCTGAGCAGAATAAGGAAGTAGAAAATATGCTAAAGTGCTATCTATTCGTTCATGTAACTTAGGGCGGGATGAAATATACGAGAAAGGATGCAGAGAAGGTTTAGATTGAAGACAGTGAAAGCTTTCTACTTTGAAAGTAGAGCATGCATCAGTAGAATTATGATTGGTTTTTATGTTTTATGTATTCTATTTTGTCTTAGTATGCATTTCAGATAAGCAATGCCAACACATTGCAAGACTTATTTACTGTGGGTTTGGGGTGGTTGTTCTGAATGGTGACGCAATCACAAAAAAAAAAGCTGTTTTGAGGTGTAGAAATATAGTGATTACAAAATTATAAAAAGAGACACACACATTTATCTTGTCGAAACTCCATCAATTCAACTCCATTTCCCTTCCCTGAGGTGCTGAGCTGTGTCATTAACTAGTCAGAATGTTTTGCTTTTGTCATGTTATTATTGGCAGGATAGTGTAGTGGTTAGGTTTTTGATTCCCAGCCGAAAGGTTCTGGGTTGGTTCACTTAAGTCTACCATCTAACTTGGAGGCATGCTTGAGTACGATGTCCTAACCCCTACCTGCTCCTAAAACCTAATGTAGACACAAAGTAATGAGCGATAGAAAGATCTTGAAATTTAACAACTGAAAAAAACTCCCTCTCTTTTCACTCCCTCCCTATATTTCTCTACCATTGAGGAGTGTTGCATTGAGGCACCTGTGATTGGCAGGTCAGAAGGATTCCCATATCCAATCAGGGAAGAGATGCCCTGATAGGTCAGAAATAAGCAGGAAGGGGTCCAAAATCTGGATGGTCTCCCACAAGGGGTGTACGAGCGCCATGCCCAGTCAATGCAAAAACAGATTCTCATGTTGGATTTCCCTCACTAAGGGCTAAGGGAACATTTAAATGACATCTATATGAAATTCACTCAAACTCGTCTTGGATACAAGCAACACAATGTTCCTCACCTTATTTAGTGAATCCAAGCATGACCATAATAATATAATAATTATACTAATATATATAATAATACTAATAATTAATAGTATTAATATTATTGTTATTATTAAAATATTATCATCATGATATGTATTCAATTAGACTTTAGAAAGATATTGTATTCAAAACAACATTAAAAAACAGTTTTGCACATTTAATGAAGGAGAAGGTACTGTTGGGGCATCTTGCCCAAGGATGATTACAGATATGCAGATTGTGGCCTTGGGGTTTGAAACACAGAACATTCCTGTTGGACACTCTGACCACTAGTCTATGTGCTGTTAAATCAAATCCAACTGCACATCCAGCTGCAGTGGAACTAAAAACAAAGCTATAATAATAATGTTGCCGCGGTCAGTAACTGATAGTTTCTCTGTGGGCGGTGCTACCGCATTTGAAAAAAAAAGCTGTCATCAGACTTAATCAGGCAATTCATACTCTCTCTCTCTCTTATCCCCTTGATGAATGCAAAAAGATCTGCTGACTCACGAGGGCCATAAATGTCAGTCAGCAGTCTGCAGAAATATATCAGAAAGAAAAGGCGGGAAACCATCGCCACGGTCTCTCTAAATTTGCCTCATCTGGCGCAGACGATCATCACTCAGCAAGAACACGTCCTAAAATATCAATAGAGGATTATTATTTTGAGGCTAAAGAGGAAATATTCAATCTGTGTTACACAGATTGAATATTTAGAAGAATATACACAGACTGTGTATATTCTTCCCGCTTTACTACCAAACTCTATGCGCACCTCTCCTTTAAACAAGCTATTTATATGGGTTTCTCGTCCGCATTGTGTTGAGGTTGTCGTGTGCTTCATGGCACACGTGCGCGTGTTATTGGCGCGGTAACAACTCTCTCTTGCCTGTCAGCTCAACTGGAGCAGGGCTGTGTTAGTGCATGTGTGAGGTTATTCTTTCAACAGATCCTCTGCAGAGTAACAGAATGCTTTCAGCTGACATGGGTTTATGTGGCAGCCTGTTAGCAACTGGTGTGTGTGTTTGTGTGTGTGTGTGTGTCTGTGTGTGTGTGTGTGTGTAAGTGTTTATGTGAGTTTGTGTGTGTATGGTGTATGTGTGTGTGTATGTGTGTGTGTGTATTTGTGTGTGCGTACGTACGTACGTGCGTGTGTGTATGTATGCTCTGTGTGTGTGCATGTGCGTGTCTGTGTGTGGTGTCTGTGTGTATGTGTGTGTGTCTTTTTGTGTCTGCGTACGTCGGTGCGTGTGTGCGTATGTATGTGTGTTTGTATCTGTGTTACTGGGGAAACTTTGGGATATTGTGCAATAACCAGAAATAGGCTTCTTTGTTCTATTGTTCTATATTATGATGTTAATAATTAGCCCTGAGCACAGATGACGTTGACTACTAATAAATACGATTAGTTATCCAGCATAAGGACGTACTATGGTGAGAATACCAAGTGTGAATCACATAAGAAATCTATAAAAAATGAAATCAAAAGGTGCTTAAAGAAATGTGTCTCTTCTGTTAACAGGTAATCAGTACAAAATAAATACATTATAATTGTATGTGTTTGTGTGTGTGTGTGTGTGTGTGTGTGTATGCGTGTGTGTGTGTGTGTGTGTGTGCGTGTGTGTGTGGGTGACTCTGGTGTATCCCTTCTTTGTATATTTAATGTATTCCAGTGTTAACAGCAACACGACTAGGAATTAAAACTACATCTGCTGTGAATACCGATCACTTTTCAGCAACCTTCCTAAGCGATAAAACTCTTCAAAGTCTGATCTGTGAAAGCAGGAGGGTGTACATCATTGCATGGGATCAGAGCCGGCTGCTAACACACTCAGCAAAGCCACGTCCTTACCAGTGCTGCGTTGTAATTGCTTTATCCAAGACAAGTAATAGGCTGAGGGCATGTGAGACAGAGGAATCCCTTTGGAAATAGTCTTATGAAATTAAATCTCGCTTTTCAATTTACACTCCCTTAAGAGTTTGCCAATTAAACGGGCCGAACCCCAAAAGGAGCTAATGAATGAACGTGCAGCACTTTAAAAGGAATCTAAACCGTCCTCTCTACCAAGGGAGCAGATCCACTTTATGTGCGACCTTCCCTAAACCTTGTGTGATACACTCAAACAAACCAGGCCACTATCCATGTTTGTTTCACTGTTTGGCGTCTGTTGAGACACAGACTCACACTCCCTTACACTTGCTTGCTTGCTCACCAATGCAGGAGCTGAATTATGTTATTTAAGTGCTACGTGATGTTCCTGCCTGAAGGCTTATTGCAAGCACTCAATGTCCGTCTAATTACCTGGATAAGAGATGCTTTTACAATAATCCTAGCTCAACACCTCTGATTCTCCATCTCTGGATTGTCTCTGCTTTTTAATGTCTGATTGCCTTTCATAAATGAGTCGTAACAATTACATTTTCATCCTCCGCCTAAAGCTAACACCAGCAACCCTAGACTTACTCGGCTGCCGTTATTCACAGCAGAAGAGCAGCAACATACATTTATTTAATACCTACAGCAGTCAATCCTACCCACCCAGAGGATTGGGCAGCTTTTACAATAAATCAAGATGACTCCCTTTCCCTCTCTCTCCGTCTTCCTCTCTCTCTCTCTCTCTCTCTCTCTCTCTCTCTCTCTCTCTCTCAACCCTCTGCTTCTCTGTGTCTCCCCTGCTCTCCCCCGGGTTCTCTTGGGGCTCTGCATAAATAGGGAGAACCACAGCAGAACGTTCCTGCCAGCGTGATGTCTCCGCTGCCACCCCTCTGAGGTCCGGAGCTCTCTCCCTGGCGACCGCGCTGCGCCTCAGTGCCGCTCAGCGCCTCAATTAGTATGTGTCACAGACAACAGAGTAACCGCTCACTCTCCCCTCAGCCAACGCCTGGGCCGAAACCAGGACCGTCCGGCTGGGCCTGGCTGGGCCAAGATATGACCTGACTGAGGAGGACATATCGAGACCAGTTAACTCTGTTAACTCTCTCTCTCTATCTTTCTCTCTCTCTCTCTCTCTCTCTCTCTCTAGACATAGATATATCGAGTGAGAGATAGACAGAGAGACAGACAGACAGACAGATGGACAGATAGATGGAGTTAAATAATTAAACAATCATAGACTTAATGCCTCCTATGATGAGCACTTATTGATGGATGGATTTGAGCTTAACGCTGAACATCAAATTCTGCAATAACTTTTGAAACGACCGGTGTCTGATCTGAAGTTGTGGTGAATCTGATGGAGCCTTGGCAGAGCCCACGCTGCCTCAAACTGAGTGGTGGCTGCGGCGGTATTTACACAGGCAATCATTAAACAAAGAACCATGGAGTGGGTTTGGGTTTGTTGATGGATCACGTTTGGGTAAAGAAATACAGAGAGAGAGAGAGAGAGAGAGAGAGAGAGAGAGAGATAGACACCCATAGAGAAAGTCAGGGGAGAGAGGGAGGAAGCAAAAAGGGAGAGCGACATAAAAATAAGAAATAGGAAGAGTGGGGAAGAGGAGGATAGATGGGGGAGAGGGATGAATGGAGGAGGAGGACATGGGAGCGAAGGAGAGCGATAAGGTGTGGTGATATAGAGATGGGGTCAGAGGGTTCCCTGGAGCTCCTGTTCTAGAGTGTTATCAGCTGATCTGGGGGCAGGGGGTGGAGAAGGAGAGGAGACAACATCAACAGTCTTTTTTCACTCCGACTGCCCTTAAGAAAAACAAGGGCGACAGAAGCATTTTCTGCTTCAGCAAATATATATATATATATATATATATATATATATATATAGAGAGAGAGAGAGAGAGAGAGAGAGAGAGAGAGAGAGAGAGAGAGAGAGAGAGAGAGAAAGAAAACATAAATATATAAAATATATCTATATCTATATCTATAAATAAATATATATATATATGCTGCAGCAGAAAAAGCATATAACTATATATTTAAATATAGTTGAAAGCAACAATGAAGAGTCCTACAGTATGACGAGTATGGTGACCTAATGAATGTATACATTATTTGATTTCATTCAATGTCTCACAGTGTGGCTGGTCGAGGTCGGACTCGGACCAGCAACCCCATGGTCATGTGGCCAACCCCATACCACTACAATACTTGGTATGTAGGGCAGATTGACAAATTAGACTATATTTTGAGAAGGATTAGTCTTCCATACGTGGCAGATATTGGGAGCGTAGTAGGTATAGTAAAATGGCATTTGTATGCCTTATAAACTGGTTTATCGGTATTAAACATATCAAAATAATCGCCAACCATGTTTCTAAATTATACTTGGTCAAATCCACCATCAAAACTGACTTTTGGGAATTTATGTGTGTACCGCTTTAAGACTCGGCCTGCATTGGAGAGAGGCCTCAGTTTGGATATGCGAACTTCAAACCAATAAAATAACCCTAATAATACTCAATAATACAATAGGGTTCAGGCGTTTTTTGCAGGACCCCTAAAAATATATAAATATATTTATATCCAGTGTCAAAAGAGGTGCGTGTGTACACTATTTAATCTGTAGAGACTGAAGGGATCGACAGTTTTGGTGTACGGTTATTTACTTCGTTGGTCAGCTGTTGGATTGCTAAACTGATTATTTAGCCTAAAATTTATCAGGACCAAGTTTCGTAGATGAGATACCAAAGAAAATCTTCTCTAACGTTGGACGCCTGTAAGAATTTTCTAAGGGAAGGAGTGGAACTTTTGAAAGGCCTAAGCTGAGAAAGAAAAGAACATTGTGTGAATCTTTTGATGTACACACCGTGTGTTGTGGCCACAATGTAAACTCTATGGTTACCCTTTTATCTCTGTGCGTTGCACACCGGATTTGGTGGTGCTGGTGTGTGTTAGCGGTTGTCAAGGTCATGGTTATCATTTTGTGTGATAGGCAGAAGCCCTGCTGGGAATATGAAATTAATTCCAGTGTTCGCTTGCAGTACTCAGCAACCGGCCTCTAGCAGACATCCCTCCGGGTGCCACTATCTCGTCCGTAGAGATTAAAAAAAGACACAACAACCGCCTCGCCATCGCAACCGTTTAGCTCAGCTAGCAAAGGACATGCGCACATTCTAAAGCCAAGGCTTTTACGACGCTATCCAAACAGCCGACAGTTCACTCATTTACCATCAAGGTAGAAGTTTCTTCTATTTTTATTCAAGAAATACAAAATGGGTTACACATTGCACCAGTATTGCAGGACAAAAAACGTTGAATTGGAGCGCACTCGTTTGAGAAAATAGCTATTTGTGTTTTGTACAACACAATCGAAAATACCAGCACCAACACATCTTGAAAAATCACCAACATATATACAGTATTTTGTCCATATATTCCAGGCCTATTGAAAGGTCAGGCAAAATTCTTCATTGTTTAGCCCTTTCCGATCCGCTGTCTAATACGTTTATTTCCTGAGACAGCAGGAACTCCGAGATACATAAACTTATGGACCACGATCAGCTGTCCCGATTAGACTCAGTTCCTATGGGTTGAGGTGGTGACCCCTTTAATCAAACGGCACTTCACTCAGCAGCTACAACACAGTCCAATAACCAAACCCTTGTTAACTCTTTCTGTTGAACAGATGTATCCTGATATGGTCTGCACTTTAGGCTGGAAATGGAGAAGGGCTTTTTTTCGTCACTTTAATGTAATTTCAGGGGGGAAAATAATATTTTTAAACTAATTCGTATTTTGATTAGTTGTCAGGAAAGGGCTTGCTTATAGTGGAATCAAATATGTCCTTTTAGAGAATGCCATCTCATAAAGGGACTCATAATACCCAGTTGAGTAATCACAACTTGCACCTCTTTTACTCTAATAGTGACCTTATGTTTAAACTTGGTTCAAAACGTGAGGCTTACGACTTTTAAAGATCCACCTCACCAAAAGATCAGGGGAGTGGATCACCTAGGCAGCACGTTTTTTGCCGCAAGTTAAGGCACCTTCAGCGATGACGTTCACTACTGCATCAACACGGTTTGACCTTATGCCATGATCCCCAACATAAACTGTCCTTCCTGCGTTACATAAACCTGAAGTCTCCCCAGCTGCCCCTTCAGTTGATACCAGCAACACCTACATGATCCCACAGAGAACTCTTCCCAGTTTTTTATCTGCGATCCCCTTCTCCTTTTTTCCTTCTCCTCCTCCTCCTACTCCTCCTCCTTTGGTCAAGCACCCCTAGTCACCTAGTGAGAACCTCAGACTGATCCTTCTTTTCGCCGACTCTTTGGCTGATTGTCACTACTTTAACGAGCATTGGCTAGATAATCACTACTATTAATACTACACAGAGGTTTGTTGAAAGGACTCAATGAAGGTCAGCTTCTGTCTGATCTATAAGTGTATGAAAGGAATATGTCTGCATATTGATAGCAAGGTTGCTGCATAGACTCAAACTCTTCAGAACATTTCTAAGTTGAAAGCTGCCTTTTATAAACCATGAAATTGAGGTCCAAATGCCTCCAGCTAACAAGCAGATCCCATCCTCAAATCCTATTCAGATGATAAAATATGAGGGAGATATAATATAGTACATAGTATACTCTGTATTATAAAATGTATACTATAATATGTAATAGTATATATACAATATATACTACACTATGTGATTCATTTTAAGACAGATGATGTACTATGCCATTACTCACTGGGTTTACTTTAGAATGTCTAAAGAACATAATATGGTAATGGATTTGGTTAAAAAAAGTTATACAATCACTTTTATCTTCTCTTAAAACAGTTTACTGGCATAAAGTTTACAATTGATCACACGCGCTTGCACAGATTATTGCCTGAAAGTGATCAAAGATGAATCTCTGTGAACACATCTCATCTCAGGCCCCGTCCACACTGAGCCATTTTTTTGGTGAAACCGCAGAAGTCTTGTGCTTTTGGGCCTACTGTCCAGACGGGTCCAGCTGACCCGGTGCCCAACAACGCACTTTTCTGAAACCAGGTCCCAGGGTGGTTTCAAATATAAACTGACCTCTGCGGTTTCCTGTTAGGATTCGTGCGGACGCCTGAAACGCAAATGATGACGTCATCGCCCCCCCACCAGCTTGGCGTCGAATTTTTTTAATTTTTCTTTATTTGTATTCTTTTTATAGCTTTAAATACAGCCCCTTGGTAAATTGAATTACTAACTAAACATTAAAAAAGTATTTCTGCTAAATTTAAAAGGTTTAATCTCCTACTCGACTGAATATTTGTATACAGCGCGCAGGCTAGAGGCGCTCCATTTTTTATTGTGGAGAACGAGCGCCTTGAATATGTACTACAGCGTTTCTTCAGGTCGATGCGTTTTTGCAATGAGTCCGTCTTTACGGAGATATTCCTGAAACGCATCAAAGGAAAACGGAGGGGAAAAGATAGTTTTCGCCCGTGTGGACAGGGCCTTAGTTTGTTGTTTATTGATTTTGGTTATTTCGCCCTGTGGTGTAATGTCATTAAAAGGATCAACAATATCATTTCTTACCCTCTTCGATGGTAAAGAGCCTCTATAAAACCAGCTGTGATGTTTATTAGCCAATTAGCCAACTAGTCAAAATGAACCCATTAGTGACATCACAAGTAGGAGTGTCCACCCAGATGTTTGATGGGTAAATATACCTACCAGCCTGTGGACTGGTCCAACTGGTAGGGCTGATCTACGTAACATACAACTGGGTGGAAACTCTCACTTGTGATGTCACTAATGGGTAGATTATGATATTGCTTGTAATGACTCATCAACGTGATACCTGGAGGTCAACAAGGGGTATAGTGTGAGGTGGTTAGGGTGGAACCAACTCACCAGAGAGCATGAGTCTTAACACCACCACCACCGCAGCGTTTATTCCCTTCACTGTTGAGCCTCTAAACCGAACCCTGGCTGCTTTAACAACCAAGACGCCTCTGAAAAACAACCTTGGTGAAAACAAATACCTCTTTCTCCCTTTTTCACTGTCCTGTGCTCTGTATTCTCCATCATTCTCCCTCGCTCCGGCTATCGCCCTTGTTCCCCCCTCTCTCCGTCTCTCTCTCAAACTCTCTCTCTCTAACTCCCTCAGCTGCTCTCCCTCACACTGTCTCCCCCAGTGTTCTATCTATCTGCTTATTGCTTTCTCTCTCTCTTACACGCTCTCTCTCCCCTCCCCCTCCCCCTGCAGCCTAGTGTCTGAGTGGCGTGCCCGTGTGGTGTCGAGCGGGGATTGGAATGGTTGCGAAGGAAGATGGGGGGGGGGGGGGGGGGGGGGAGGAGGAGCCATCGCTATCACCTGACACCCAGACCCGCGGGGGAGAGGAGAAGCAGGATAATGGACTCCTGGGGAAATGGACGTATTTCTAAAGGAGTAAGAAGAAGATGAGTTCTCTCCCTTGACTTCTGCTCCTCCTCCAGTCTCTCCTCTCACTCTTTATCTCCCTCCCCAATCCCCTCCATCCCCCTCCCTTGCTCTCTCTCTCTTTCTCTCGTTCTCTCTCTCTCTCTCTCTCTCCTGGTGTCTGGTGACTCTCGGCCCAGCGGGTCAATTTCCACCTTCAAATGTAGCCATTTAATTAGTGTGAAGAGCTGCTCCGCTATCAGAGACGAGGACGGCCTGGTCCGACACTCCTATTCACGGAAGACGAAAGGAATGAGAAAGAAAAAGAAAAAAGCAGTTAATCTTTTATACAGACTCGCAATAATATAGATATTTTTGTACTTTTACGTTGCATATAAATTCCATGTTTGTCTTTTGAAGACATTACGGCAAAGTCAAGGAGTCAAAGCAGTCAGGAAGGGCAGGTAAACGGGACGATTAAGGCAAACAAAAAACCAACATACCATGTTATAGTCTGTATTGTACGTTAGTAAAATTGCACTTTAGTTCTATAGTTTAACAGCTTTATGAAAAAAAAAAAGAAAAGTGCATTAACTTCTGATACATGTATATAGTCATCTTATCATCGAACTTGAAATATAGTTAAATTAATAGTTTTATATAAAATATACATTTTCAATCGCCCTGTGCTTGCTGGTCGACTGTGGGCCATGACTTCAACTGGTTCAACGCACCAACGCCAGCGCGCTCGAAAACATGGTTCATGGAGGTGTTCCCATCGCGTCGGTGTCGCAACATACAGCTTGCTGCTGCAACATAAGTTATATCCCCCTCCCCTGCCCTGCTGTGCCCCCCTTTGTGCTGCAATCCTGGGGATTCACTGTGATTGGTCCTTGTTTCATTTGGGTGCGTCGAGTCATTAAACGGGAGCTTTTGCCATGTTTCAAACTCAGGGTGTCTCTTAGAACACCAGCAGGATGTGCAGACCAGTCAATGTGAGCGCCAGAACAGGCGCGCGCCGTCTTGCATGGGGCCTAGTACCGCCGCCCTCCAGGCCAGGGTCCTCGCTGTCTGGTTGGGGGACACGCCTCAGTGTGCTGTCCACGTCTGGAGCCCCAGAGGAGAGAGCACACAGCAGGTGTTAAAGCTTAACAGGGACATCTTAAATACAGGGATAGACCATCCATCGAGTGCGTGCAGAACCGAACATAACACATATCCACACACAGACACAAAGACGCATAATGGGCAGACTAATGTGTAGCCCATACATAGAAGTGATTTCGAAAAAACAGATTTCAAAGTTTTGGAATAAGTCTAGAGAATGAGCAGAAAAATAACCTTCAAGTTGTTATTTCCAGCTAAAGATTTGCTGAACACATTTCTGAAAGTACGCCAGTTGCTGAACACCTTTTACCTGAACTAATGAAACATGAAACGTGTTCTGCGAGTGAGCAAAGTACAGCAGTTATTCTGTTCCACAGACTTCTCCTTCATCAGATGGAAAATTAAAA
This sequence comes from Pollachius pollachius, assembly GCF_949987615.1. Classification (NCBI taxonomy): domain Eukaryota; kingdom Metazoa; phylum Chordata; class Actinopteri; order Gadiformes; family Gadidae; genus Pollachius; species Pollachius pollachius. Next base: position 12,804,629 of record NC_136938.1, on the reverse strand, counting down.
TTGCTGTTGAACTAATTTTTATGATTGATAATTGAGCACTTATATGCTTCATATGGAATTTGTTATTACTATCAAATTGAAACAAAGACCTTATTCCTGAAAGGAACATTTTGGGATTGTTCAACCTTGACCCTTTATTCCTAGTTTTAATTGACTAATGTGGACAGACCAAAAAAATAGAAAAGAATGCGCTTTAGTCACTAATACCCAAAATCATGGGAAAATAGCGTTCAGGTTGTAAAACAACAAAGTAATCCTTTAACGACTGATTGATCGTTTTCAATAGAATACAATTAATAGGATAGAATGGAATATCATTATTATTTTAATCAACATTCATTGTTTAGTTTTATAAAATGCAACATCACACATAAACAAAACAACATGAATGTATTTGACTTATATTCAAGATTTCCGTTATAGATTTGTAGCTTTTAACCTGGCTTGAACTGATGTATTCCTCATGCATCGGGTATGTGACTGTGGCCTGAAGTTAGTTGTATATTGATCACTGCACAAGAGTTCCAAACACAGCCATTTGGAGAGAGCAGACTATCTCGCTACAGGGTACCCTCAGAGCACCCCTCTCTCTCTCTCTCTCTCTCTCTCTCTCTCTCTCTCTCTCTCTCTCTCTCTCTGTCTCTCTCTCTCTCTGTCTCTCTCTCTCTCTCTCTCTGTCTCTCTCTCTCTGTGTCTCTCTCTCTCTCTCTCTCTCTCTCTCACTCACTCACTCACTCACTCACTCTCACACACACACACATGCACACACACACACACACACAAACACACACACACACACACACACACACACACACACACCACACCCACCCACCCACACACCCACACACACACAAATCAATTCACCTCACATAACTTCCAGGGCCCTCCAGCCGTCCAACACTCTAAAACGAGAGTCTCCTGGCAACTTGTTAATGGAGAGGCACTTTAAATGTAGCGCCGGCTTCTTAAGTACAGTAATAATGTCACACCGGTGTGCCATTAAAATTAATTACGCAAAGAAAATGGATTCCTCTAAAGTTAGAGGGACTCATCTAATATTTTAGAGCTAACTAATAGCAAAGCACTCAATTCCTCTGTACCTTAGGGTCACACCAGATTAAAAGTTATACCACTATAAGAACCAGAGAATACATTGTGTTAAATCTTGGAAAAAAATCCAAAATCCATTCATCAATAAATTACCAGAAAGATATATCCACATACATTAAATGAATGCTGCATTTCACAAAATGTTCATCAAATTGAACTTGAGTGCAGAATATAATATGTTAAATCTGTATCACCAGAAAAACTTCAAGGAAGGACTACATATGTGTTTATTAATATATATCTTGAAGTGGTTACTTCACTGTGCAGAATTTATATCAGACAAAAAGGAAAAATATGTTTTACTGCCATGTAATGGATGTTTCAGTTCTTGGTGAATACCTAGTCCCATAGTCTGACCCAATGCGTTGCCTTCAACAGTCTTGCCCCTCTCATCTGTTTGCCAACAGCTTTGTGTAAGCAGCCAGCCTTCGGTCCATTGAGCTTACCATTCCGCCATTCAACCAATCTGCCTAATCACAGCTCAGGCTGCACCCAATTGTCCTGCTCAAATTGTTAGCACCTTCCTTCATACGCTCTTGTAAAATAAAATATAAAAAGTGTCACAAGACTTTTTTTAACATTGCCCACTATCGGCCACTTTGGCATAAGCTGAGAGCATAGCTCTTTGGCAGGACAGTGTAACAAAAAATAAAACTATGAAGCAAGTAGAAGCTGTCTTTAAACCACTTTATTTAATCCCAGGGCACTTACAAAACTTGAGTTTGGTAAACTCAGATTCATGGGTGAAGTTGATATTTGTGTTGCCTTTTCATTTGGTTAGGGTTCATACTGGACAGAATTTAGTAACGCTTCCTTGTTATAATAATGGAGCAACAACAACTTTTTGCAGTCCTGGGTTATTTAAATTCCCTTCGGTGTTATTGCATATTCAAATAACCCCATATCCACCATTCGGTCACTGAATAATTAGTCTGGGTTTTTGTGAGTGACCTCAAGCAATTGCATTATATAGTTGTCCAAACAAATGTCGATTAGTGCTTTCACCTCCTGAATACACCATGTCTGGCTGCGACTCACTTTAATCTAGGACAAATTCACGTATACCTGACGGAATAGTGTTATTTCCAGTTTCCAGCATAAGTGTACGTTCAAACCACAATGCAAAGTAATTGTCTCCCTATACTCAGTGGGATGACATGAACATCTTAAGCAAACCAATCCAGGAGCGCACTTGGAAGCGGACCACGGTCTGCGTTTTCAATTAGACCGGAGTTTGCTTGTTTGGTCCACACTAGTTTGAATGAGCATTCACACCACCCCAAACTAACAGTATTATGCAGGAAAAAGCTCCAGAAAAAGTACTTTTGCACTGGTGGGAAAGTATCTATTGCAAAAAAAGATTGCAAAAAAAAAAGACGTCACAACACCTCCCTGTTTGTCACCACATATCAGATGAATGACCATGCCTTACATCCTTGACGTGGCTTTTATTCTGAAGATATGTAGACGTTCCCCTACAGTGGCACATTAACCTATCGGCGTTATTATTTAATGTCAGGGCACATACTGCAGTTCCTGGGATCCCTGCTGTTCTGCTTCTGAAGAGAAGATGGAAGAATTAGGTAGGGGAGGAGGAGATGGACGAACAGCACACCTGATTCATTCATTTGCTGTACTCACATGTTATTTATTCTAGATGTGTTCAGTGGTCTTCCTGCGTGACATCTAACAATATTAAGAGGAAAACAGTAATTGGAAAAAAATACTCATACCGGCATTTAAAATTTATAATAACTATTATTATTATTCTGCATTCTACTATTACTATCTACATTCCTTCCAATATTGTAATTGAGAGAATATGTTATTTTTTGGTGAAAAGCAATTGGGTTCTGTGAGAGCCACACCACTAGGAGAGGAGGAGAGGCCAGAAGAGGCAGAAGAAGAGTAGAAGATCAGGAAGCGGACACAGAGGAGGAGGATCAGCAGGAGGAGGAAGAGGAGCTGCTGAGGCAGGAAGAACTATAGGAGCTGTCTGGGATCTCAATAGGGGAACCAGGATGGAGCTGTTAGTGGATATCTAGTCCTCCACCAGAAGGTTTTAATAAACGCTCCGCTCTGAAGCAAGCAGAGCCATTTAGAAGCGTGTCATAAACTTCATTCAGATGATAGTCCATCCGTTTGCACCGTTTGTTCTGTGGTTAATTAATCAATGCTTTTAATGCACCATGCATCACTCTTTTCTTTTGTTTCCTGGCATTGATAATTATATACAAAATTTGAATTTTTTGTTGTTAAGCACATTACTTCAATTTGAAATTATTATATTCAATATAAAACTAAACAACATAAGTCTGTATTTTTCTCTTTGTGAATATCAGATTGAAGCTAGTAAAAAGCATATTATAAACATAAAGAAAAATGTTATACAAAGGTGTTTTATCCCCTTAAACCATTATTCATAATTTCTAATGAAAGGTTGCTTTAATTTGTTTTAAAGGGCTCATTTGGTGGTATTGTATGCTAATTCTGAAGCTTTATCATTAAATTAAAAAAAAATACACACCAACAGTAGGTAAAAATGTAAATGCAACAAATGTTTATGCTGCTTTTCTCAGGGTGTTTTTACCATGAATAAGAATTTTCAAGCAGCCTTAATGTATTCTTTTGTCTGTTTTCATTAATTCTCCTCACAAGAAGCTGAATTGGAACAAATGTATGTATTATGCAACCTGGGTGGAGGCGTAGAGATGCATTCATACTGCCTTTGTTCCACAGAGCCTTTTACATTTGCTTTGCTGCACATCCACGTATTCATACGTTCTACACATCGAAGACATTTCCAACCAAGCAAGACGAGAGCAAGGTAACCAGCAGTTAAGGATAGCTCCTCAATCTGAGTCAATTCTGCAGTAAATTGTTCACCCTCAGTCATTTGTTTTCTCATTCTCCACTTCCTTTCATATCGATCAAGGGTATTACTTAATGGATAACATGCACACACACACACAAACACACACACACACACACACAGACACACACCCACACAATCACCATCTACTTTTTACTTCCAATGTTGTACATGTCAATACAATATCAACAGTACATCAGTACATTTATCATCCTCATCATTGCCTGCCATACAGTTTTTCGCCCCCTCTAGAGATAGCAATCTAGCACTAGAATTCTTGAACACACGGTTGAGCGGTATGCTGCCATCATTTAAGCACTATCACATGAGAGGGAGTGCTGCTGTACTGAATATCAGCACGGCTATGATTCGGTCGTAGGTACGAGGCCGTAGGCCGAGTGCCAAAGATGATCACAGCTGTGCTGATATTCAGTTTTAGATATTATAGATCTCAATCTACTGTGACTGTTCTCACTACCACAACCCCAATATAAATAGGTTAAAAAAAATAAAAAAACTAACCCTGTAATTCTGGCTTTTCAGTGGCCAATTGTTGCTGTTGCATTAGTTGCTTTTTTTTTTCTTCAATTTGGATTGTATGCTTTAATTGTCCTAGACCTTAATTTGTAAGTAATTTTGGGTAAAAGCATCTGCAAAATGACTAAAATGTTAATGCCAATCCCTCCTTCCTCCTTCCATTGGATTTGGTAAGGCTACATGCCTATAACAACCATGGACCTATAAAGAAAAGGACAGAAGATTAAAACATGGCTCCCATTAATTCTTATGAAAACTGCTCAATGGCGCAGGGCAACATTAAGGAGAGATTTGCGTCCGCATCATGGGAGCCCAGCCAGTGCATGACGTTCCGGATGTAGCAATATTCTCGTTCTCTAGCATTGTTAGCATTGTAGCATCATAAGCAAGAGGTCTTAGCGAGCTGTAGCATTGTTTACCGACCATGGAAGTATAAGTTACTAACCCCCCGATGATTCTCTATGTGTGATCTTTAAATGAAACTCCTCCTGCCATTTAGGCAACAATAATTTAATAATTGTTATTTATATTATTATTTTAGATTAGTTTGTCCCTTTTTGACTCTCTGGCTCTCAAGTTTTGAACTGAGTTCAGAGTGAGATTTTGTTGGCGGGGGGGGGTGGGTATTAACATGTGACTGCATACAAATGTGTCCACAGACATGGTGACTAATGCGTGATAGTAAGCATTATTGGCCCTTAACACTAATATTCAGAAACAACACTGCCTAAGAAGGCTATTGGCTTTAGATGTTGCAAATGTGCAAAAACATAATTATATATTTATGTGGCATTCAGTCCAATGCTTAAAATATATCTGTGGCATTCAGTAGGCCAATGCTGTGGTAAAGTGTGTAAAGTATTACCAGGTGGTTCTTTCTGTTCAATAGATAGAACTTTATCAAACCCCTGTAGGAGAAATTTGTTAATGTTTGTCCCTATAAAACAATAATGGTAAAAAAAAAATATACAAAACATGACGGTAACTAAGTAAGTCAATCTGTCCAATCTGAAGGCTCTACTTAACCACTCCCCCTACTCACTTCCACCAATTGCAAAGCGAAGAACTAGGGGAGGGCGTAGCCTAACTAGTTTGTGAACGACCCAGAGAAACGCAACGCAAATTCAATGTGAACATGTATGAGGCTTTAATAAAATCCCGGACGATTTTGAAATTCCGCTACACATTTTTTTAAAAGTGTCTCAAAAAGAGGCCATGTCCGGGCAAAATAGGACGTCTGGTTACCCTACGTACGGGAAACCCATTTGATTCATACCTGTTCCACTGTTAAATAGAGGCCCAAATAGGTGGGCGCTATTCTTGTAATTTCTCTTCGTGAGAAATACGAAGTGTGGCGTGTGAGCGTGTGCATGGGTTGGATTGCGTGTGTCTCACGCCGAATGCGTGAGATTTGAGAGCCCTGATAACAGGTTAAGAGTCATTGTGATGGTTCTATAACACTTTATGGGTCAATTGGTCGCAGTTTCGACTCCCACTAGCGCATCTGGGCAAAAAATGGGAACATGCAAGTTTCTGCCAGCGACCCGCCGCCCACTCTCGCGGGAGTCTCGGGTCTCGCGAAGCACCGAATTGCTTTATGGCACTACAGACCCACAGACACGGAACCGGCTCGATACACAGAGTGGCCAAACACAAGTAGCGAAGCGATTGTTACATTCATCATGGATCAGCCGACTAAAAAGAGACAGAAAAACCCAATGTCGGAGAGAGAAAAGGGAGACTGACCGACAGAGGCCAGACACGAGTAAATGTTGGGCAAGCTTCTCAGGAAGAGCGTGAACTGAAAGAAAAAGAAGAAAACGGCCATGGCAAATCGGATGCCGACTTGCCATGGCCGTGTTGCTCTTAAAATTGTAAGTAGGCCTACCCTTGGGTGAACTTTGTCCTTTTTGTATTGTGGCTTCTTGATGTTGATAGTCTCTGTAAAATGTGTTTGCTCGACTGTTTTGTTGTGAGCCCTGTATGTTTCTAGGTTGCTTGCTTGCTGGGGTGTTAGCGTACTCGCTACCAAACACGTTTGGTTTCATGGTTGTTTTGCTGTTCATCTGTCTCGTCCCCCAGATACAAGCTAAATCCCCGAATCCAGGTTCTTGTTTATTAAGATCACTAGACCGCTATCCGAATGCCTCAGATTTTTCTAAGAGTGTAGCCTGTATCATGTGATATGTCCGGCTCGCCATATAATGCAGTACCCTGCATGAGAGCTACTAGTTAGCACATATTCGTCGGTATCAGAACTGTTACGATACGTGAACCTCCATTATAGCTTTAGCCATGTTATACCTTTGGTGTAGTTCCCCGCTTGTAAACATGTTTGTAAAAAGATTGCTTTGTATTTTTTCTTAGTTACAAGTGTTGGCAAACAGCATTGTTATGAGGCTTGAGGCTTGATGACCCATGACGGCTCGGCCTGCCTGCCCCGGTACAGCCACCACCCACATCCGAACTTGTGCGGGTACAAGTGTCAAGAGGAAATCTAGAGAACCCTCAAGAAGATGTTACACAACAGCCGTAAGGCAAAAAACAAACCATGAAGAACTGTCACTTGCATTTCTTTCAATATCCAAAATATATATATTTTTTAACCAAAGTGTGTATTATTGAACAAATGAAAGAAAGGTGGTGAAAACAACTGTTATTTAAAAAATTGGAAACATTTTAAAACCATATACAGTGTCCCTAATCTTCTAGACAGTCGGCCTATGAAAACTCTCCTGCGTGGACTAGTGACAGCATACCGTCTCGATCTCTGAATCCATTTCCCTGTATTTCCGTACACAAGGGACGTACTTGGGCAGATACATAAATGTACGATTGCTGCGCAAATTGTTCATGCTATCGTTATGTATTATGTTGGCCAACACTCTTACACTGATCGTTCTGTTCAACAACCAAAGATAAAACAATTCTAATCTAGGATATAACATCTCCCCGTCTGGATGGGTTTATTGTAACAAATACACCCTTTCAAAATGTATAACCTTGTCTACTCTTTATGAACATCTACCTCTGACATGGCTCCATGCATTTGCCGGCTTCTTTGAAAGCAAATGCACATGGCTAGCGTAGAAGTGGATGGGGAAGGGTCGTCAACGAGTTGTTACGACAGTGTTGTAAAATATCTCCTCCGAAGCTGTAGGGGGAGCTCAATGCGAGCGCAAACCAAAAAAAACACAAGAAGTGGCCAAAGTTGCATAGTTCCCGTTTAATATCTTTTTCTGTTTCTGAAACTGGAATCAAATAACCAAATATATACACCTAAATGGTGAATCGCAATGATCGCAAGCAGAGAAACGTGAGTTATTAAGTGCAGTCCAACAGCTGAACCAGTCTACAATTCCCTTTGCGAATTTAAGTGATAAAAAGTCACCACAGTGCCTAAAAACCATCAACGTCATTCATGTTAAGTAAAAAGAAAAACCTCGGACACGAGAAGTTAATGGAGCTGTGCACTGAGCCATCTTAGATGCCAGGCTGAAACTTTTGTTTCGCTACGACTCCTTTCAGCTCCCCACCCCTCCTTCTCCTGCAAAAATTATTACGGCTCCTAAAACACTTGAGGTGGCGTTTTGAAAAGAGAAAACTTACATTTTATAAGTACATGGCATAAAGATAATTATGAGCCTTTGATTGATATCCAGACATCTTTTGCGGGGACACATTCCTGTTCCCCACTTGTATTGGAGTGAACGAGGATATCTACTTCTGGGCCCCATGAATCAAGGGACCCGTCCACAGCCCGCTTAAACAACTGCAATATCAGGCTTGAATGCTGAGCACTGGTGGATTGCGGAAGTATGCAATGCTCCCGGGGGCCTGATAACAACAGGCTGGTCAGCCCTTGCTAGCTTCCTGTGAACAATAGCGATGGCTTGTGTTTGCTACACCCCCTTAACCAATATTATCCGGGAGGAGCTGAGAATCGAGGCAGGAACTCTTCCATAAGTTGTACCCTGCAGGATGATGTTTTCAACCAGTTCAACACCAGGGCAATGAGCTAAGAACTATCCCAGTAAGGAGACTGCCGACAATGAGGACATGATTCCCATGGTTCAGCATTGTTCCCCCGTGTGGCCCATAGACAGCTACAAACCAATGTTCAGTATCTCAGCGCAAGCTGATTGGCCCACTAAATACAGAACAGAGTTGAAGCTGGAATGGCTTGGAATGAATATAATAAGGTCTCTCTCTCTCCCTCTCTAGTTGTAGTGCTTGAATGCTTCTGAAGACATGGGGGTCAAGATCATAGATGTTATGATGTAAAACCACACATCCTAGGCCATCATTGTAATATTTTTCCCTCTGGAACTTTATAATTGGCAACAACAACTTGCCATTTCATCGGTTGATGAAAACTGAGACATTATGCCAACCATCTTCTATTTCATTCTAATCACAGAAGTCGGCTGGCAGGAAATCTATAATATCAGTGTGAATCACCCAGTTCATTAGCTGCCACTTAACTTGAGATATTAGAGACATGTTGCAACATTTTCCTCACCCTCACACAATTATTCACAGTGAGCTTTTCATAGCTGCATGATCAACTAAGGAGGTAAATACCATGCCAGGCTTCATCTTTACTGAGTTTTATTTCCCAAATAACATGAGTCATAGGATGGTTCAAGCCAGTAGATTGAAGGACTCCACTGTAGATCGCAACCAGAGATCAGCAACAATAAACAACAAAACGAATGCTACCATAGCAAAGTCCTGTGTCTTTATCTTCGAGTCCAGCTGTCTGTGATAACAAATCTGAAAATTCAGGATAGAACTGCCACAGCGGTAAACAACTCAGAGTTGAATTCATTTCATAAATGTCTCCGATGTACACTGCCTTTCACTGAACCTAAACTATATTCTCTCTCTATTGTCTATGTATCATTCACATACTCTTGTGTGTGACTATGGGTCACACACAACTTTTTCAACCATTCTCCTGCTTCTGTGTCTGAAATACTATGATGATGATGATGCACTGTGCTGGTTCATTCCTAGCCTTGTGTTAAGCAATGAGCCAAGCTCTAGCACCCGCAATGATTAATTTGAGCTTGATGAAATAGGAGAGTAGCTTGTTCAATACCAGAGCTACAGAAGATGCAGATTGTGGTTGTGAGAGAAGGAGAGATGCAATTTGTTAATCCCTGTGGGAAATGATTTCTCTCATTAAACCCAATCCTAACCTCTTGGGAGGCCACACATGTACTGCCCATGAACCAACGGCAGTTGTAGTGCCGATGCCTCTGTTATGGGCACAAGTGTTATCTTCCATGTTTTGGACATGGTTGTCAAAAACGAGGGTGAAGCAGATTGCAGAGGAGTCTCATGTTGCAGTTGCTGGAGGGGGTGGAGGGAGAGGATGTTTTCACAGGCATGGATTATTCAGACCCCTCTCCGTAGGGGGCACTTCCTCAGAGAGAGCCGGAGGTTACCACCCAGGGCTTCCGGGGGAGGCGAGAACACTACGCAAAACTCAAACATCTTATGATGGACTTCATTATTAATTCTAGCCGGAGGAGAGTAAGAAAAAGGTTGTGGTTTTTCCTCTAAAGGGTCTAGATTGAGACTTCAAATAAATGTAGATGGATTACTAACGCTTAAAAACATACAGTGCCAACCGAGATTTGAACTCAGGAGTAGATATTTTTGGATTTTTTATTTTGGTGGACCCCAGGAGCCAGAAATCTTTCTTGGAATTCAAGACACTTTGCTCAGGAACTCAAGGATCTGCAGAAGGGGTTTGTTTTGGGAGGAAGGGAGATCGATTCTGATGGTGGACACTGAGACCCTTGACACTCTAGTGAGCTCTTTCATAAATTACACAACAGCGCACATTTGTACCTAGGTTGTGTTTAGTGCATCACAGAGTAAGTCAGCATATTGACCTACTCATTATTTGGATGACACAAACATGTCCTGGGAGCTGCCTCAGGAGGTGACACATCATCATGAAGGTGAATGGGCTTTTGAAGATATTGGATTACACTTGGTTTCACAATTACCTTCAGAAACACTCAGTGTGAAAGGACGCTAAGGTTACGACAATGAGAAGTACAAAGAAAGTGCAGTTTCTTGTCCGCTACTGTCTTGGTCTCCACCAAAAACACCTCCATCCCTGTTCAATCTCATGCTGCTTCTCTCTGGCATATACATTTCTGTCAGCCACCAAAACGGTCTGGTCTGCAACATGTCCTTTGCACAGACGGTGCTCAGAGGGTTTGTGTGTCATTGTGTAGAAATCTGTGGTCTCTCTGGTCAGTGTAAAACCGAAATGCCACAAGCCAACCCTGTCTGTGAAATCTCAGCTTTTTGTCTCATGAAAACATTGCCAAATGACCGTTGTCAGCTGTCCTCTCCTTCTAATACTGACCACAACAGCACAATATTTTTTTTTTTCAATAAGTAATTAAGAGAGTTTGATAATTCACCTTTCCCAAACAGGTTACACAGAGAGCTTTAAAACACTCATTTAATAAGATAATAAAGACACAGATGCATAAAAATACAAGGCAGAACCAACACAGTGCATACAAATACTGTCTTTAAGCGAAATAGACCAGAAGTGGAAAAAACATGACTGCAGGGCCTTTCCTCACCTTAAATGTCATTCAACTGGCAGCTGAACTCCTGTTGACTATTGATATCTCCAGCAGACAAAACATATAAGTCATCTGCAGACATCTTTGTGATATCTTATCACTGACCGTACATACGACATGTACAGCTTGTGTACAGACATAACGTTTTTTGGAGGCAACACCTAAATAAGGCTACACCTAAATAAGGGTGAAGACTACACCCAAAAGAAGGGTGGAGACTAGACCCTACAGGGACGTGGAGAAAACACCCTACAGGGACGGGGAGACTACACCCTACAGGGACGGGGAGACTACACCCTACAGGGATGGGGAGACTACACCATACAGGCACGTGGAGACAACAGCCTAAAGGGACATTTCACAAGAATAAGAAGCTGCATGCACACACAGACAAAAAGAATCTCTCCCTCTCTCTCTCTCCTCTCCCTCTCTCTCTCCCTCTCTGGTTCTCGCTCTCTTTCTCTCTCTCTCTAACACACACACTTCCTCTCTTTCAGGGACACACATACATACAAACACACTCACACCACACACACACACATAAACAAACAAATAATTTCACTCTCTCTCTCTTGCACACATACACACTTTCACTCTTGATCACACCCACAGACCTCACATCCACACACATAGGATAATAACAAGAATGCCTCTTATATTTGATCATAATCATGCCTCTAGCTGTTGAAAAGCTGTGAAAATGCTGCAGGTTCTGGAGAAAGTCAGTTTATATCTATTGGCTAATTGGCTCTATGGCTAATTCTCAGTATTTTCTTCCATGCTCTGTGTAATAAAGTATAAACAATCTGGAGCTGTTGTCAGGTGGCACCATAAGGAGGTAACCAATCACTGGCCTGTTTTCCACATAAGCATTCATATAATATCTATGAATACAGTGGCAGTGGCTCAGGAGGCGCTGGTTTGATCCCTTGCTAAGTATTGAGGGGTCCCTGAGCAAGCTGTCTATCCCTCATCCTAAATACTCCCGACAAGCTGCCTTTTGCCTTGAACAGTTTACACCGCACTCGGTGTATGAATGTGTGTATGTCTAACGACAGGGGCTCTGGGCAAATAATGAAAACATTTATGTTTTCTACGCCACCCAAACATCTATGCCACTTTTCCTTGGCCTCAATGGAAAAAAATATAATTTTGGGGTACGTAATAATGTGATGGCGGATGTTATGGACTTGGGTCTGCCGTGGTGACACTAAAATGTTCGGAAGATGGAATACTAAAAGTGCATCTTAGCTTCTTACCGTGTTGTTTCAAAATAACATTACATTTCCAAAGGTCAATTTCAATAATAGGATACAATATATAACATATCATTTTTAAAGGAATGGATGATTGTTTCAACCGCCAAAAGAAAGAGGTTCTGCATGCACATGATAGTCAGTTCATTTTACAAAAAAAATCAAAGGGAACCACCAGAAGATACACACCTCCCTTTCTTTATCTTCACCCTAACTCCTCACTCCCTCCCTTCATAAGTCTCCCTTTCTCCATCCTTCTACCCCAGTTACATACCTAATTGTTGCTCCTTCTGCACTCATCTCCTTTCCTTTCTCCCCTACCTCCCTCTTATCCCTCACCCACTCTTTTCTCTCTCTCTCTCTCTCTCTCTCTCTCTCTCTCTCTGTCTCTCTCTCTCTCTATTTATCCCAGCAGATGGGCGCACATCATGTGTTTCCAGCTGCCTATGAGCAGTACTTACACATGTACCGCACCAGAACCCAGGCTTGTACACAGCAGACTGATACACAGTACACCGTTTTTCAGCTTGCACCATGTGTGTGGACCTATATTAATACAGTCACAGTGAACAAAGGCAATTCAATTCCTTCTTTTCCAATTTTATCTTCCGCATACATATTTAAATGCATAATTCACTGAAGCACCAGCACACAATCCCTGCAATTCCATCTTTGGATGCCCAGAGGTGTTTTGATTTATAGTCTAGCTCCTTCGGCCTCCCCTCCCCCCCCCCCATAGTTTCCTCCCCCGTCCTCCTCTGTCTCCTGACCTAAACGGACCTGTCGTTCATATTGGCCATTAGATTGATGGCTCTTACACATTTTTCACGCTTTTTTATTGTCAAACCTTGTCCAAAATCTATTTCTCCATTTCAGATCCACTCAAGCTTGTGAAGAAGCCAGGGGCACAGAATAGGCTATCAAATAATTCTTGCTTTTTTCCCCTTGTCCTTGTTGTTATTGTAACTGAAAACATTGGCATGTATCGACAAGTACTACTTGTTTACAATAGGAACATCGATTCAGTCTGATTTTATGAGTTAAGTCTTAAAGTTTAATCTTAAAGTTTTCAACACAAAATACAAGTATGTGCTCTTAGTGATAAAGAAAAATCAACCCAATCACAGATACTGCAGAGATATGCTGGAGATGTCGTGCTGTGAGAGTGTTTAGCAATAATAACGAACAACGGCCTGGGTCGAACCTTGAAATAGGCTTTGAGCCAGAAGCGAGACAGCCTGACACAGATTCTGGCATATTTGGGCCAGAAAAGCAACTTTCTTGTCTGTTCCCTATGCTTAAATCATCTCTTTCTGTGTATGTGGGCTAAGAGGAAGTGTAGGATAAAAAGATTTGGCTGTTATTTGACCATGGATATTAAGGATCTCAATCAATTTATTAAATCGTTTGTACAGTCATTTTATAAACTATTTGTATGACAATGTTTCCTCTCTTCAGTGAAGCGCTGTTAAAAATGGTGCCTTGGCACTGCGCTAATAAAATGTAGACGTTCAGGGTCATGATAAAGGTCTGTGAGGATTTAACCACGAGGGACACTCTTTTAAATGCAGTGTTTTTCTGTAAAGTGCTGGAGTTGTCTTAGTGGAGTTTGCACGTGGAGAGCAGAGGACAAAGAAGGACACTGAGGAGGACAAAGGACAGGACAATAGCGACCATGGCTGATCCGGAGGAGCCACAGCTGGCACGGCGCGCACCACAGAGGACAAAGGCAGGTCTGGGAAAATGGGTTCCTATAGCCCCCAAATGAGTCGACAAAAAACAATGTTCGCCAAGGTTAGACAGAGAAGTGTTGGCCAAGTTCGCTTGTAAAGTCTCCAAGTGATTTACCCGGCTATTATAACAACAACAAAAACTCCCTCTTCACTGTTTGGAGTTTAGACGATGCCCCAAAGACTCTGAACATTTATCTCCCAACTGCACTTCCATGTGCAAACAAGAACAATCTAGATCTCCCCATCTTGAAACCATTAAACCCCTGTTAGAGTAATGAGAGGTAATTCAACTAAAAATACATTGCTATCAGTGTGTGCTCACAGGCTTTTTTAATTATTCAAACAAAGAGACAGAAAAGGAATAAGGAGTTAGTGATCTAAATCCAGTGTTTTACAATATGAATGCTGCAAACATATTACATGTCATGGGCTCAAGCTCTTAATGAAATAATGAAATGTCTTTCTCAGGCATCAAAGGTGGATGTGTTTTAACCACTAATTGGTATCAACAGCTCAGCAGCACGTACTAAACGTACATCTCTTTGCTCATTGAATTTGCATAATGTATTAAGGTTTTCAGTTTGCCTTCGCCTCTCCTATTAACCTTCCATTAACCTCCTGATTAACACTGGAGCAAGCCGTTGTTTTTCTCTGGAACGCTGCAGCCTGAGGCGGGGCCCAAACTCATCTGAACATCGGTGGGAATGCTCACGGGTGATTAGGCTGTGGATAGCTCAGCCCTTTTCCAGAAAACAGCCTCTTCATGTCTCGCAGGGAGGACAAGATTTCAGAGAAACAAGTATGCAACGTTGATGCTGAGCTTATTCTCGCTAGACACAGAGAAAAGTGGGCTGACATTCAGGATTCAGATTTAGCGTGGCTGACCTCTGCTCATGTTGTGCTATTAACAAAACATTACAATTCTTTTTATTATTTGATTATGGGCATAATAATTATAAATATTGATTACACGTGTCTTCTCAATGCTGTGGAACGAGCCATTCACTTGCATGGGCCCTTCACAACTTCCGGCGGTGAATTATATTTGATAATACATCGTTGCTAAGTATAATTGACCACTGTCAAGGAAAACAGGATCTTTTGCCTCTAATGACGTCTTTGGTATCACTCCGCAAGTATGCTGGTAACAAATAAATTGTAAAAAAAAACACACCATTTGAAGTTATTTTTCGTTTTGGCTAGTAGCGGTGTAATAAGCGGGATAATGTATAGAACGTCGCCGGTCATTATCGAAAATAAGCCCCTTCAGCAGGGGCGTAGGAATGAGTTTAACATTGGGGGGGACACATATCGGAAACCTGACAGATCCGGTATAATTTTTAGGTGGGACAAATGCGCCTGTCTCCGATATTGGAGGGGACACGTCCCCTCCGTCCCCCCCAGTTCCTACGCCCTTGCCCTTCAGGGTGAAGCAAGACACCTCCGCTGCGCGTCGGTGTCCTGTTCGGCCTGTCGGGGCTTATTTTACCGATAATGACCGGTGTTCTATACATTATCCCTTACATAATTTGTTTTGTATGATTTTTTTCTATTCGTCTTCATGTCAATGCCAAAGTATTTTAGAATTGTATTAGAATATATTTGTGTATATCATGGATGACTCTTAAGTATATATTTAATACATTATCATGCTTCAAAAGCCTCACAAGCAATTGTTCAGAAGCCAAGCAGCAGCTTTGAAATAAGCTCAATAACAGCTGCATTCCTTCTCGGGGAGAAAACTCAACTCAACTTATTGTTTGACTTTTTTCAGTTGATGCATTTTTAAAGTGGCCCAGGGTGCGCTCGGCGCCAAGACGCAGGCGGTATTAAATAAACATATGGCCAGTGTGTGCTTTGACAAGTGCAGCAAAATGAAAGAGTTGAAAGGGTAGGGGACAGACAGGAGCCCTTCCCGCCCCCCTGGGTCATGGAATCGTGGAATGATCCATCGGCCCTTTAACAGCAACATGCTTTATCCAATCGCCATGCAAGGCACAGCTGTGGGAAGTCAAAACAATACTATGAGGAGAATCCTCCCAAAGCCCGGCTTAGCGGCGGCGCGAAGTGTCCTTATATGGGGCTGGAGCTCCACTCAAACATGACTTCACACTAGGATCCAGGGCTCCACCGCAAAAAGGGGAATTTTGGAAGAATACTTGTGGATTATTTTAACAGTTGTTATTCCTCAATTTGATCTTTCTTTTGAAAGTTCGAATGTATGTTTGGATGTTAAATCGATGAATTGATGGATGGATAAATTCATAGGTGGATAGATGTTGTGTGGAGGGATAAATGGATGGATAAATTGATGGGTCGATAGATGGTATGTGGTGGGATGGATGGATAGATAAATGCACAGATGGATGCTGTATGGAGGGGTGAATGGATGGATGGATGGAATATTGAGGGATGAATTGATGGATAAATGCATTAAGTATTCTCATTCAGTGAGAAACACTTGATCTCTTCCAGGGTTGGCACTACCCTTCAGCAATTATATTAAATCTTAAACTAAATCTATTCTGAGAGTTCACATTGATCCTGAAGAAACACTCAACAATTCAATACCTTTAGGGCTCAGATTTCCTGGAACAATTACCAGCGATTCTCCTCAATAATTTCAAAGATTTCTTTGTATTAAGTAATTGTTAGTGGGTTTCGCAGGCTTCGGTTGAGAGTCTCTGAAAATGCCGTCTGTACGGCTGCTTCCGGGCACTAGTGAGCATGCTGTCTTAGACCAGCATTTCTTAAAGGTCAGGTCCCAAAGTGTTTGAAAAAACTAAAGTTGGAAAGATCATGGGACCACGGGAACTGTTATGAGCCTGCGTTAAAGCAGATGACCCTGCGAGATTTCCTGTCCACTTAATGAACAGCCTTTGTTATTCTGATTATATTTCAAATATTCACAAATTCTATCTAGATTAGACTCATAACCAGATATAGTAAAAGCGGAAACCAATTCACATCAAAAAGAGTTAAGGTATGTTAAAATGTTTTAAAAATATGGCTTTGTGAATGTGTGCTAGAATGTGTGTGTATTTGTGTGTGCGTGTGTGTGTATGTGTGTGTGTGTGTGTGTGTGTGTATGTGTGTGTGTGTGTGTGTGTGTGTGTGTGCGTGTGTGTGTCTGTGTGTGGGCCAAACCCCATCTGCGCCTAAGTGTTCTCACAGCAGTGTTTTGGGTTAGGCAGGCTCTCCCTGTGGTTTACACACTCTGTCATCCATTAAGTAGCTCCCCACCAGGGAGGAGGGATCTTTGCTCCTCTCTTGGGGCTTAAGAGGATCCCCCAGGCTCCAGACTCTAAGTCCCGGTCACTACCCTTGAACAACCCCACCCCACCCAGCCTGCAGGTACGGCCGGCTAAAAGGGGTTTTATCTGTAAGTCTGCAGGGCTTAATGCTAAATATTCTGTTGAAGTGTAGCTCAAGTGTAGGAGTGGCTTCAAATTTCAGAGAGCAGGATAAAGACCAGGCATTAATTGACTGATCTCAAAGGTAATCAATTCTCACATATAAAGAAATGGCATGCAAAAAACAATAAATATGAATTGCTTTGTGAAGCGAGTTAGTGAGGGAGTCTCGTACCTTACAACATCAAAAGATACTTTGTCATCAGTGAAGCATACTGAAAGACAAAATGCTGTCATGCCAAATAACACCAATAGCTGTTAAATTGTCTGCATAAACTGTGCATAGATCAAGCAAACTCATGCACTTCTAATCTGCTTTTTGCATTGATGGCGTACTGCATATAGATTTATTTATAAAAAGAACATTTACTATTGTTGAAGGTTTGTTGAACCATGCTAAAACATTGCACTGTGATCCTTTACCACTGGGCATATTTTAATAGCAAACATATCTGTTCCCATGGTTACTGAGAGGACTGAACGGGAAACACTTCTGCTCGGGTTAGGATGCTCGGACCAAACAGCAGGGGTATTAAGGCTGGCCCAGCAAGGGTACAAAGTAACACAGATGGGGCCAAAATCAAAAACACTGTGCAGAATTTAGAAATCACACAATTAACTAATCACATATTGCAATCGACATTCAGTCCACATAATGGGACAATAAAAAACGTTGTACAGTATGCTTTTGCTGTAATGAGGTATTACGGTATATCCGGGTATTTACAAATTATACATAGTATGTTGCAGAGAGAGTGATGACGTTCAGTTATATTCATGGGATGGTGATGTTTTGACTAGGTACCAACCACGTCTGCACAAGGGGATGCTGAGAAAGAGGCAAACATAACTTCAATCCATGGTACATTTTGCCTTGTAATACTTTGCTCATCCCCCATGGGGTTAGTTCAAATACATGCCAGGGCAGCCATATAACACAGCCTAACAACAAAAAGGAAAAGAAACTAAGCTATTTCTCAGAATAAGCCAGGCTGTTCATCCATTTGTTTTTAATTGTGTATAATTATCTCATAGGTTGGTATCTTTACTAATGATGTTGTTTTACCTTACACCGTGATGTTTTGTTGAATTAATTTTAATTACAGATTGCAATAGTTTATATGCATTGTGGAGGGGGAGATACCCAAGACCCTCCACAATGAGAAGGAGAAGAGGGTATCAGAACCATGGACAACACATTTCCCTCAAAGACACAAACTGGGAGAAATTGAGAGTATTATCCAGTTCAACTGCTGCATGATTGGCAATAGAGAACACCTACCAGCCATTAGGCTACAAGCCAGTTAGCCAGGTACAAGACAGAAAGAACATATACCCAGTGAAGAAATCAGAAGAAGAGAGACGTCCTCTAGTCATCTATCAAGCCTCCAGTTTACCCCTGAAGACCTCACAAGGGGTTTCCACCATTCCATTTACCACCGTTTTGAATAAAACCCTGTTACTTTTCCCTCACAACCTGTCTGTCCTCCCCCAGGGTCAATAAATGACCTACCTATACACACTACAATTTGTATTTGCAAAGCTCTGTATCAGAAACTTTGACCTTACATTATTGTCTTCAGCAGAAGAATACAGAATATTACACACTTTCCTTTACACTTGACAGATTTTCAAAGGTAGCCTCTCACTTAGAAAGCATTTAGATGCATTACATGTTACATATCATAATTTGGAATTCAATGTACCAGAGCTTGATTTAAACAAAGCAGTTGAAGGTCAAGGTTGGGCAACAGAGTAATTGCTTCTTAAGTTTGTCCATATCTGCAGGTCCATACGTGTCTCTACTCTCATGTGTTCCCCGCAATTACTACTTAATCATAAATCATTAATTCTCCATAGACCAAAACTCCCGCATTGCCAACCTCAGCAGGGCCGGAGGTACGGCTACAACAAAGATATTAAAGGTTTAAATAAGCATTCCAGTTGACAGTATTGCGATAAGAACATAGGCTTATCAAAATATGAAGATAGACCTTAGAAAGGCTACATTTATTAATAGGCAGTTTGATTTGACTAGACTACACTAGGCTATGAATGTGATTTGATATTGAAAGAAATTAGTTTGTAGCCGTTATAATCCGTTTTATAATAGCCATTATGGCCCAATAAAACGATAAGAACATTACCGTTTCTTGATAATAATGGTTTACAAAGCTTGGGCTTCACCTAAAATTCTGAAACACTAATTTTTTATTAAAAACTAGACCAACCAAAATTGGCTAGCTGGCTTAGGTTATAACATCTAAATTACAAAGAAATATTCTGTGAACAGCCATTACGAAAATACTGAAATTTAAGCAACAGAATGGATTTCAGACAAATGAAATATATTTAAGGATTTCTAATCCAAGGAATAACGTCAATATAATCAGATGTGTTAATATAATAAAAGACAATTCTTGAATAGCAAACCAAAATAAGTATTCAAGAGAATAAAACTAATTCAAGCCAATAAAATAAATAATGTATAACTTGCAACTAATTATTTGTGTAATCGTTTCAATTTTTTTTTGCATTTTTGATAATATGTCCTTTTGTTTACAGTTCCTTCCGCTTCCTTCTAAATGACTTGGATGCACCCATTGACCAACGTTGTTCAGCGCAGAAAGTGTGAGTTTCGGTTTTGGTGACATCACACAGAGTCTTCTTCTAATAATTTTTATGGATAATTATTGACTGATGATTCTGATTATTTCCGAATTATATTAGTACTTTTTTGTTCATCTTTGAATGTTATTCTGACTAGTAAATTTGTCAAGCTCATCTCGTTGCATTCAAAATCTGTTCTGTTTTTAAAGTGTTCTAGTATTATAGTGTTCTCCTTTAATAAACTTGTGTGCTTCTGATGAGCATGGTATACTTTGTGTATTGTGCCACACAACAAAAATATTAAAAAAAGCTTTAAAATGATTTTGTTGCCCTGGAAATCCTGGTTTGGTCTTGCCAACGATAACACCTCCTTTCCTCAGGCAATTGTTGCACTATTCTTTCTGATTTGTAATATCTTTTGGCTCAGCTCACCAACAAGAGCCTGCTCTTTTGGCTTCCAAATGGCCCTTCATATTACTACTTATACCTTTTATAATTTAGCCAAATGTAGCCCATTCTGACTTATGATTAGTATGTGTAGGCCAATACCACCTAAATTATTCAATACATCCTTTATACTGAAGTATTCAAAAGCAAAAATTATATTTTCTAATATCAATAAATTGCCGTAGCCGATTGTTTTCATTGCATTTACAAAAAAACAAAAAAAATGTCAAAATGAGAATTCCCAAACTGGCCAGTGTCAGCAACATCAATGTCATTAAACGTTGTCTAGGTAATATGTGCTCTCGTGAAGTGCTGTCCCAATCCCATCTATACCTATCTGAGCCCATGTGGCCTAACACACTCACTCACTTAGCACCTGAGATAAATTAAGATTGTGAGTCCTTAGTCTTTAGTCCTCACGGCTCACTTTGGGATTGGGCCATTGACTTCTATCCCAAGATGCTCCGCTTTTAATGAGTTTTTCCCCAAATAAATTGCCACATACCGACATATACCGTATACCCCATTGAAATATCAGAAAGGTATGAAAAATAGATACCGCCCAAGCCGATTGTGAAGTCAAACCCAAATGCACTCTGCCCCTGGATACGATCCTGTTGCAAAGGTTTAATGGGGTTAAACTCAACAATAACAACTTCTCACAGATGACAGCAGCTAGGTTAGAATGTGACAGGAAGTAGGACTGGGAAAGGTCAGGTGATATTCTGTCAACACTCGATCCTACACAACTGGCCTTGGCCCTCGTCTGCTGCTCGTCGTCTCATCCAGTATTCATGATTTACCTCCAGCTTTCGCCTCCTCCTTCACATCCTTACACGCAACACAGGAAGCATTCAAAAACAGAGGACAGGACAGATTGAGGGCCCTCGGAAGCGAAGCCATGTCACCACAGGTTCAGCTGATGTTGGTTTGTGGGCGTTGTCCAATGAACTGCTGTCAAAGCCTTATTTCTTTTGGCATTTCACCATCAGCTCGCTCAGTCCTTGCCCATGTCGATGAAGATCTAAGCAAAGAGCTCTTTTCCAAGCCTCCAACCTCAATTATTCAACAAAGTATGAACACCTTGGTTGTATTGGGAAACGCAGCATATCCGACAAAAAGTTGTTTTATTCATCAGCAAGGAATTGCAATCATTTTAGATTCCGATCCGGCCTACTTAAACTGGGCTAGAGGTACCCACATGTCAATCATACCACACCAGGCTCAATGCTAAGGAGTCACTGTGCTTTAGCAGCTCCTTCTGAAAGAGTCCCAAGCCTCTGCTGGCTTTTCAAATCTACTGGGGGACTTTATTTTCCTGCCACTTTCATCCTTGTTGCTCAGGCTACTGCTGCATCCTATCAGCCTGTGACAAGCCTAATGCACTTTCTACTGTTAGCACACCACTGACACACTGTCCTGCTTCTACCTCTCACACACCCATTTTTAAACATTAACACTCTATGAAGATTGGGTGTATTAATTAAGGGGTTAGGTGTGTGGCTATTTTGGGCTTTACTAGTCCAAATACATTATCCGTAAAGGCAAAAATCAGACATTTTTTCAAACTGATTCAGGAAACTGTCGATGGCCACAATATGAACCCATTGCATTTGCTACATGACTCTGATTTCACTAACAAATCATTTTTATTTAGAGCCTTCATTCGGGAGCTAGCGCGACAAAATCCTGGTGTGACAGATGGATTACCCCTGCAACCTTATGCATCAAAATAAAGCTTAGAACCTGTCGTTTTTAGGTGTATGCGCTACAATTTTTGGGGTGTGATCCAAAATGATCCACGTGTGGATTATTGTATGTTATTATGTGGCAACTCAAGCTGTGCTCTGTCATCCCGCACAGTGCGTGTCCCCCACAGGGCACGTCCCCCACAAAAAATACACGCCCACCCAAGTGGTGTCATAACCCATGTGGTGTCATTCCCAGGGGGCTGCGGTCCGCCTGTGGGTGTCCACGATGAGTGTTGCCTTAAATGAATGGTGTGGCCTGTAAGGGGGTCGGTAAGTCCGCCCGTCACTCGCCATCGCTTGGGTTCAACACTAAAGGCAAGGTAGCTGGAAATCCCATGACAGCTGATATAGGCTAGAGTATTAGGGTTATTTAAATATCCACCAAGACGTTATATGTGCTGAATAATACATTCTCTAGTAATACTCGGGGTCAGCAACAACCATAACCAATCCTGGCCAATCATTTGCGTGTTTTTTTTTGTACTAAAATAAACCTGTCTGCTTTAAAAATATTTAGCTAGTTTCCATTTCATTTTTGGATGTCCTGATTTATTGGGAATCATGGAGTGCCTTTTTTTTCTACAATTAGCATTTCTGGTTTAGGACTATTGCAGTTGCAATCAAGGAATATTTTTGTGAAGGTTAAAAAATACAACATTTGCCCTTGATTTAACGTTCAGTATAAAACACACCCACTCTTGGTCTTATACCCAAATACAGATATAGAGATGGAAGAAATGGTTTGTTGAATAGATATAGATAATGACGTCTCTGTATACCTGTACTCTTTATTTACCTTTCAGGACGACGCATGGTTTGGAAGGATAGTGAAGGTTTGGCTCCCCTCCCCATTTCCCCCTTCACCTTCCCGCTAAGAGTTCAGCAGGTGATCTTGCGGAGGCGGGCCTACTTGGTGTCATTTTTCCTGCCTAGCTCCCCTGTCAGCCGGCCCCAGAACATTGGCCCTGTTACGCTAAATAAATGTCCATCGTTGCCCAGCGCTCGCCGGCAGCGTTATTAAACTGCCTACCTGTGTTATGATGATAGATCTCCTGCAAACTTCAGACCCCCAGCATCCTGGCCTACTCATACATGCAGAACAGAGAAGGATTGGTCTGCATGGACAGTCAGGTATAAGGGGATGAATCTCCGGTTCTTGTTGTGAATATATAAAGGCTTTCTGCCAAGGTTACCAGCAGCATAAACAGGTTGTGATGCATCATTGCAAGGTTTCCACAAAACAAAATGAGAAATACCAGCTACATCATCCTATAACACCTGGGAAAATTGTGTTTTACCCAACAATTTTGTGGAGTGGAAAATTGAATTTTGAAGGGATCCAATTTCATTGAAGACTTTGACATCGAAACCCTAGAATTATCATCAGAGCAGTAGTCAAAGTTCCTATTTAATCAAAGTCATGTAAAATTAGAAAATAATAAGTCTAATTGCAAGTACCTTTCAAATTGTATAACACACGACACCCGTTAATCAACATCGTCAATCACAAAATTATTTTCTATTCTTAATACTTAATAATATACTTTAATAAAATTACCGCAACAGTGTACCAACCAACACAAAAACAAAGGACGGCCAAAGAAATATCGAACAACTACACTTCCAATTAATAACCAACCACTTGCTTAAAACACTTCCCACAGCTCCACTCAAATTGGAAGCTGCAACCCTGCAGTCAAACCTGTGATATGTCGACAATATAGCAACGTACTGACAGACTCCAGAGAAGCCAAATCCGCCTCCCCAAGCCACAATCCCAATCATGTCTCCAAGCCAATTTCCCAGAAGGCCTTTGTGACAGGTCTATAGACGGCGGCCGGTGATAATGGATGGATCTAATGGTCAAGCCTGTACCGCACATTAGGATTCTGGTCGATTGTACGTATCGCACACAGCCACCACTGCCAGCAATCAATGCAGGACTAATGTGCGAAAAAGGAGTAAGTTGAATGTCAGTGTTGCTGATCAATAACTATTCATTTCCAGCAACCACATTTCCACAAATAAGACATTTAATATTGTGCGATTGGATAATTACCATGCGCCAATTAAGGTTGGGTGACACCCAAACGATGGATGGCAGGGTGGGGAGACAGGAGAAGGCTGGGGGATAGGCAAATGGAGACACGCTCCAGACGCTGATCGACGTGCTGGAGATGGATCTGGATGTGGCACGCGAACCCGACACCAGTCAAATAATCCCTGGTCAACCTCCACAGCGGCATAGATAAAGGCTGTCCACCTCTCCTTCTCCATGCAACTGAATCAATTCGCACACTTCATGGGCTTCATTGCATTGGCTGTCATTTATCCTTTTAAATCTGCTAAAATGGTAAATGTATGCTTAAAGCATAGTGTGTTGAATTTATTCAGTTGCATATGTATGACAGTTGCATATGTATTGCAAAACAAACACGTTTGTTTTGTCCAGATCCTGCCTTGGCACAATCAAGGCTCTATTTGGCAAAGATAACTCTGTGTAAGGGTTTGAGTCAATCTGCTGTTCAGAATATTTGAGGTTGGAGTTAAGCGTGCATTATGTTCTCACATGATGAAACACATCTCAAATATCTTCCATTCAAGCTGGCTTGAATGGAACCATTTGTATGAAACAGTTTTCGGTATCTACCCTATTTTTCCTTAGCTGGGCTTCAGCTCTCTCCATGGGATCCGTGGAACTTTGTTATGGTTGGTATTGGTTAAATCACTATATATGGCTGCTCTCATGGTGGCATCTCCGCGCATAAATCAATACCGCAGAAGAGGTCATGGCTGACACCTCACGCTGCTGACCCCCCAGACACCATGCCATGTGAAAGACATTGTGACGCAACGCGCTGCTTTGCCTATTTAGCTGCTGCTTGTGGGTGTTTACAACGTCACCGATGGAAGTGCAGGAGCTGTTCTCACTCAATTGTTGATTGGACAATCAAATAGCCAAACAAGTTCCAGACAACAAATTAATTTGCAGGAAGTTAACCAAAGGTAAACTTTTGTCTCACCCCTTTTTACATGCCACAAGCACTGAAGAACCGACGCAAGCTGTGCCGGGAAGTTATCACGCCCAACACAAAATCAATTGGGCGTGTTGCCCAGCGTTATTGAAGGCAAATTCTACTGTTGATCCATGGCTACCAGCTGCATCGCTCAACATCCTCCATGTTCTCCTCCCATTTGAGCCATTAAAACCCTGCAAGCTACAAGCCGGTAGGCTTAAACGGCCAGCAGATGTACAATTTTAATCTGAAAACCTGTTTGATTTGATTCGGTTGGACCTTAATCACCCTTTTGTTCGTCAGTTCTTGTGTTTCTCTCACATCTGCTCTCCCCCCCAAAGCAGCAGGAGTGGCTCTGTCAACCCATTATGCTTATCACTGAATACGTCCTCCCTGCAACATTATATTACTGTGGTTTAATTCTCCTGTCCCACAATCACTTCTGTAACTTTAATGGCTCTAGATTAAGCCTAAAGTTGGCTCCATTTATACAGCATTCTCAAATGTTTGTAGCCAATTCCAGTGCTAAATAATGAATGACCCACACTGAATAATACCCACACACCACACGCCAAGGTCCCCCCGTACAAGGCAACAACAAGCTGGTCGGAGCAGTTTAGCAGGTATCTGCTCAAGGGGATTTTAGTGCTTACCGTACTGTAGTACTGTAGTACCATACTGTAATACTGTATTACCATACTGTAATACTGTAGTACCATACTATGTTACCATAGTGGTACCATACTGTAATACTGTAGTACCATACTATGTTACCATAGTGGTACCATACTGTAATACTGTAGTACCATACTGTGTTACCATTGTAGTACCATACTGCTATACTGTAGTACCACACTGTGTTACCATAGTAGTACCATACTGCTATACTGTAGTACCATACTATGTTACCATAGTGGTACCATACTGTAATACTGTAGTACCATACTGTGTTACCATAGTAGTACCATACTGCTATACTGTAGTGCCATACTGCAGTACTGTAAAACCATAATGTAATACTGTAGTACCATACTGTATCCCCATACAGTAATATTGCAGGACCATAATCGTCTTGAGCTACAGGTCTTGACCTTGAGGTACCAAGATCACCATCATTGCTAATATTACCATAACTACTACTACTACTTCTATGACTACTACTCATACAACATGAAGTGTATGTAAAAAATGAAATAAATCAATGGGGATAAATGGAAATTAATATATTCAAATCCATAAGTCACCTCAGGGTGGAGGTGGAAAAGATGCATATTTGTATTTGTCCACCTCATGTAGACCCCTAACATATTTATACTATTTCATTTTCCCAAAACTGGAATACTTGACGTGATATTTGCTGTACAGTTTGGGTTTTCCACACACCTGCTCAGAGGCCTCCAAAGGCCAGAACCCATAATGTTTTTGAATATTTGACCAGAAATATGATAATAGTGGAATAGCCCTGATCTTTTCATGCAGTAAAGCCCTTGAAAATGATCAAAGAGGCAAGTATGTTTTGGGTTCTCTTTGTGTCATTCAAGCAGCAAATCTACTTCATACTACGCAAACTACTGCTCTACACAGCACCATCTGTATATGAAAATTGTGTGTGTGTGTGTGTGTGTTTGTGCGTGTGTGCATGCGTGCATTGTGTGCGTATGTGCGAAAGAAAGAAAGAAAATGTAATATTCGAATAAACTATTGTCAATAAATCTTCAATGATTTGAGAAGTATTCTGCTTCTACTAAATACTAATACAAATTTCTAACATATTCAACATACTTGGCCGACACACCGGAACAAGACAGTGGATCACCTTTATCCGGCCCGCAACCGCCTCAAGGGAGGGCAAAACCACCCTCCAAAGAAACGTTATATGTTAATGAACTTCAAGGCAAATGACTCTAGTGAGTAGGTAATGCTATATAACATTTTCTCACCGTTGGATGTTCCTCTGAACACACTATGGTAGAAAGGGAGGAAATTCACAGTGCCTATCTTACCCTGTGTGAATCGGCGCCAGCAGGGAGCTAACGGCTACAGCTTCGCGTGGAAACCATTTTTCTAAAGCTGTTCAATTCATGGAATAAATGTGTTATTTAATAACACAAAAAGCAAAAACTACAATATCCCGTTGAATTGCAGCGTGGAGGCCAGTGATTTTCCATTCCACTAGTTGGTCTGAGTCAAACTCGATAAAGGCAGAACTTCAATGTGTCCTAAAAGCTTCTGAAGAAACCCGCCCTCCATAGTATGACAAAAGCCTAAAAATAAGGTGGTTAGAACATTAGGCAAAGTTTTGTTGAAATTTCACCACAGGGGTGCTTCTCAACCGAAGAGAAATCACACAGACACAATGGTGGGTCACGGATTGCCATAGAAGTAAACAACCCTGCTCAAGGTTTTATTTGTGTTTATTAAATTACCAATATTTTATCCAACCTTTTGTTAGGTAGAGTTTGGTAGGTGGATTTTTTTAAATATTTTGCATTCGTTTAAACATTGAAATATGTGCTAAATACGTTTGTTATTAAACCCTTTATTCCCCCGACCGGTAAAACCGGTAACATCGGTAACAACAATAGTAGCCTATTGTAAGACGTCATGTCTAACAAATTATTTTTCAATTAAATTGCTCAATGTGTGGCCCTTCATTACTTTTATCTAAATCAGTAATGCCCTCTCAAAAAAAAATGTTGCTCTAGATCACTCCTGAACTAGAGCATACGCATTAATTTAACATCACAATTCATAATTAACCTTCAAAGTAAGCAAATGCTTTTACACTGAGACCAATTAAATGAAAATAAGTACAATAATAATATTGTGTTCATAAAATAGCAGTAAAATAGAGCTTGAAATATAAAAAATATATAATAACATTTTCTTCCTGAGTTTCGGGTTAATCACCGATTTGCTTAAAGGTCCCATAGTATGAAAATTTCACTTTATGAGATTTTAATATGATATTAATATGAGTTCTCTTAGCCTTCCTATGGTCCCCCAGTAGCTAGAAAGGGCGTTAGGTGTAAAACGAGCACTAGGTATTCTGCTCCGCCTTTGAAAAATGAAAGGGCAGACGCTCCGATTTCGAATTTGGCCCCACATGTCGTCATAAGGGACCAAGTTACCTCCCCTTTCTCTGCCTTGCCCGCCCAGAGAATTTGGCCCGCCAATGAGACAATGAGCTACGATGGTGTGAGTGCCACATGTGTGTGTGTGTGTGTGTGATTACACACACTGTTAAGCAAGTGTTGTACACTTCTTTGTTATTTGGATAACCGTACTGCTGTAGGTGTTATGGCACATAACACGTCGGTTCTCTGACGTCTCTGGTATTTCCACAACAAGACTCAAAGTGAGGGTTATCTCAGCCATGGTTTAGAAGAAATTGGGGGAAAGGAAATTTGGCTTTGACTCCCTGAAGTGCATGAACCGCGACATGGAGGAGAAAGGGATTGTTGCCCGCTATATTCAAATAACCAAAGCAAGTAATTTTCCTGTTGCATGCCCCTGTTGGTTTTTGCCCCAACACAGTCCCAACACATGCGTTTTACAATTGAGGAATTACTTAGGAACAGGTGATTATAATAATTATCCAGCATATCAAGCAGGAGGCATTAAGGCATTGCAGAGACACATTATGCTTCACATTCCAGTGAACAGAAAACACAAGCTTTCCTTTTACTCTTTTTTTCTTATTTTTCCTTGCCTCTCTTGGGCAGAGGTGAATTCATGTAGATTAGTGTTGATTTTTATCTTTCATGAGAACAGCTGCCACCCTTCAAATATGTTACGTGTCTCTGGTTATTAGGCACATGTTGAAAGTTAATTGATTGAAGTAAAGACATAGCATTGCTTAAATTCTCTCTTGAGGGCTAATTATGGCAAATGTAGGCAAGTTTGCCTTTTTTACTGTGCAGCTATTGGAGTGGCGCAGCCAGTTAAATGGAAATGTGAATTTAAGCTTGAGATGGAAGCCGTTCTCGCCAGCTCCTTCAAGTGGCCAAGGAGATGAAGATTGTTTTATGGCAAACTGCTTGCAGTCAATAATTATGTGAGAGAGAGAGAAATAAATAGATGGGCTAGTGTTACGACGTATTGTTGGAGCGGGCTGCTTCGCCAAGGATCAACACAGACTGCAGTCCGACCCCACACGGGTGGGTCAGTGTGTGTGTGTTTTTACCAGACGCTGATTAAAGAAATGCTGTAAAGTGTTCAGAGCGTATCTAGATGTCCAAATGTGCTGTGTCCTCCATTTGTCTGAATGCTGTTTAGAGGGTGGAAACTGTGGAGACCGTGTAAGCCAGGAGGAGCACAAAGTGTGGCCAGAATTACTATGGTACCCGGTCATCAGCCCACATTTTCATTGCTATAAAACACCTCTTGAGTTTGGTTCCATCTAGAGGGATGTGATTTTTCCCTAAAAAATAGAATAAGTAGAAGTACATAATGAGTTCGAACAATCAGTAGTATGAAACTTGATAAATTACGAATAACGGTTATTTTATCTTTTGCATTTTCCAAATTCTTTGTAATACATATTGATTATATCACTGGTGAGATAACATATTGTTTGATTCTACCAACAACTTTGAGCACCCCTGTTCTGTACGTTTCCATCAGCCACACAATGAGTTTGATTGTATTGTGCAGCGTTAAACACACAGCCTTGAATTGGTATTTATATTCAAATTCTATCCGAGCCATTGAGCGAGGTGCCAGCATTGCTTTGCAATGACTAATTTAAAAAGCCCCAGAAACCTGCAAGTGCTGATGGCCCAGCCCCACCACGCCGTTCCATCTATGGTACCCACAGATCACCGCCATTATTGAGACATCAGCTAGTTTGTTGAACATTTAACAGAACGCCACAGGCAAGGCCCGGGTGGGACGACAAACAGAGATGTACTTGATTAGTGTACAAGCTGTTCTAATTGCATTCTGCACAGTATTGTGTACATGCTCTACACATCATCATATACATCACAGCTGCTTAGAAGAGAAGTGAGCTGACGTATGTGTGTCCTACACAGTTTTAGAAGAAAAACGAAAACTTTATTCTTGATTTAATCTGAGATTTTTACTTTGCGTTATGTTCTGCCCCAACAGTGTGTGTGTGTGTGTGTGTGTGTGTGTGTGTGTGTGTGTGAGTGTGAGTGTGAGTGTGTGTGTGTGTGTGTGTTTGCGTGCTAGTATGTGTTTTTGTATATCTTATAGTTTGTCCTTTGCAGGGTGATGAGCAGAGAGGGGTGAGGTGCCAGTCTGCAAAGAGAGAAGAGAGACAATGAGAGAGGAAAATTGACAGAAGAGAGACAATATAACCATATTGTAATATATTTTCTGTATTCCGATAGAGCAAATTGACTTGAATTGAGAAAAGTGAGAAAAAGAAAAAGAAGGAAAGAAGGAAAGAAAGAAAGAGAGAGACACAGGCCTGATCCCTCAGGTTGGATGGCTGTCAGCTGTCAAACTCTATTTGATTGCGTGGTTGATTGGATCCTGATGATGCAACGCGTCTCCCCGGTGCCATCGCTACCGCTTGGTGGGACTGAGGAGGCCAGATACCAGATGCCTCTGTTTGCTTGTCCGGCGCTCCAGTAAACATTGACCATTACTTGAAAGAGGCAGTCTGAGTCAACAAGCTTGTGTTCTCAAACCCTTTGTTTTGGGTTGAACATTTTGGTGTTTGAAGAGCTGTTGTTGTACATTTTATATGAGCCTAACATCACATTGTGATGTATTACAATGAATAAGTATGGATACTTAATGAAACAATTATGATCCTACTGTAGTAATATTTACTCATTACTATTAAGTCATTTAGCAGACAATTTGATCCAAAGTAACTTCTAGTGAAGGGTTCTAAATACTGAATTAAGAGTCAGATAGGGGTTAGGGCATCCTGCTTAAAATCAGTAGACTGTGGGCTTGGAGATGGAACTCAAATTGAAGGAGTAAAACACCCTAACCACTCCTATCCCACCTGCCTTGTAAATAAGCAGCATAAGTATAATATGCATAAGCAGTAGCATGGCTAGCATAAAGTTTGCATCCACTTTTCGATAAATCAAGAGTTAAATCAACGTTCTCTATCAGAACGAAAAGCCTTCCCTTCTCTCCTTCCTTTCTCTCCTACCCTTCCCCGTTTTTTTCCCTCTGTTCCCTCTTGATAGTTGCCCTCTCAAATGCTATAGTTATGATTTATCATTCAGTTATTAT